>NW_024061404.1:0-5000 GCF_016432855.1 Salvelinus namaycush | reverse complement strand
GAAGGAAGGAAGGAAGGAAGGAAGGAAGGAAGGAAGGAAGGAAGGAAGGAAGGAAGGAAGGAAGGAAGGAAGGAAGGAAGGAAGGGGACTCTACACTCTACAGATGCAAACTTTGATTTTATCTGCCATACTTTTATGGACAACAGTGTGTTCCTTGTCTCAGTATGGATAACTGTCTGGAGAGGACTAGGAGAGGTGGAGGGAAATGGAGGGACAGGGTCACTCTAGCTAGCAGACTTCCAGAGCCTTGAGATGTTGACAAGATCCAGGTCTTCCCCTCTCCACAGGGCTGTAGTTTAGCCTAGGGTCACGGGTCACTCCAATAACAAGCGTGTGTAATTAGCGTGGCAGCACCAATCACACGCCTTTGTTCTGTGGGAGGACCATTTAGGTTGCTTTTGTCCTGGGAAACATCTAGAGGGGGCGGGTCACTGTGCTCTTCACAGACTCTACATGGCATGTTTCTTCTCATCTAAAGAAAACAAAGCCTCTAATTTCAGACGTTTCCCTTTCGTCCAATGAACGGCGAGCTCCAGGACCCCAAGGAGGTCTCCATTAAGAATAACTATCAACACCACACCTCCATTAGACAGTCCATCTTGTCCCTGTGTCTGTGATAGATGTACTGTTGTTATAGCTGGTCATAGTAGTGACATCCCTGTGTCTGTGATAGATGTACTGTTGTTATAGCTGGTCATAGTAGTGACATCCCTCTGTCTGTGATAGATGTACTGTTGTTATAGCTGGTCATAGTAGTGACATCCCTCTGTCTGTGATAGATGTACTGTTGTTATAGCTGGTCATAGTAGTGACATCCATGTGTCTGTGATAGATGTACTGTTGTTATAGCGGGTCAAAGTAGTGACATCCCTCTGTCTGTGATAGATGTACTGTTGTTATAGCTGGTCATAGTAGTGACATCCATGTGTCTGTGATAGATGTACTGTTGTTATAGCTGGTCATAGTAGTGACATCCCTCTGTCTGTGATAGATGTACTGTTGTTATAGCTGGTCATAGTAGTGACATCCCTGTGTCTGTGATAGATGTACTGTTGTTATAGCTGGTCATAGTAGTGACATCCCTGTGTCTGTGATAGATGTACTGTTGTTATAACTGGTCATAGTAGTAACATCCCTGTGTCTGTGATAGATGTACTGTTGTTATAGCTGGTCATAGTAGTGACATCCCTCTGTCTGTGATAGATGTAATGTTGTTATAGCTGGTCATAGTAGTGACATCCCTGTGTCTATGATAGATATCGTGTTGCTATAGCTGGTGATAGTAGTGTGTGTGTGTGTTTGAGTGGGGTGGTTTAACAGTAGAGGGATGTGTTCCCAGTCTCTACTACCTCACCACCCCACTCAACTCTACTTTAACAGTAGGGGGATGTGTTCCCAGTCTCTACTACCTCACCACCCCACTCAACTCTACTTTAACAGTAGGGGGATGTGTTCCCAGTCTCTACTACCCCACCACCCCACTCAACTCTACTTTAACAGTAGAGGGATGTGTTCCCAGTCTCTACTACCCCACCACCCCACTCAACTCTACTTTAACAGTAGAGGGATGTGTTCCCAGTCTCTACTACCTCACCACCCCACTCAACTCTACTTTAACAGTAGAGGGATGTGTTCCCAGTCTCTACTACCTCACCACCCCGCTCAACTCTACTTTAACAGTAGAGGGATGTGTTCCCAGTCTCTACTACCTCACCACCCCACTCAACTCTACTTTAACAGTAGAGGGATGTGTTCCCAGTCTCTACTACCTCACCACCCCACTCAACTCTACTTTAACAGTAGAGGGATGTGTTCCCAGTCTCTACTACCTCACCTCACCACCCCACTCAACTCTACTTTAACAGTAGAGGGATGTGTTCCCAGTCTCTACTACCTCACCACCCCACTCAACTCTACTTTAACAATAGAGGGATGTGTTCCCAGTCTCTACTACCTCACCACCCCACTCAACTCTACTTTAACAGTAGAGGGATGTGTTCCCAGTCTCTACTACCTCACCACCCCACTCAACTCTACTTTAACAGTAGAGGGATGTGTTCCCAGTCTCTACTACCCCACCACCCCACTCAACTCTACTTTAACAGTAGAGGGATGTGTTCCCAGTCTCTACTACCTCACCACCCCACTCAACTCTACTTTAACTATAGAGGGATGTGTTCCCAGTCTCTACTACCCCACCACCCCACTCAACTCTACTTTAACAGTAGAGGGATGTGTTCCCAGTCTCTACTACCTCACCACCCCGCTCAACTCTACTTTAACAGTAGAGGGATGTGTTCCCAGTCTCTACTACCTCACCACCCCACTCAACTCTACTTTAACAGTAGAGGGATGTGTTCCCAGTCTCTACTACCTCACCACCCCACTCAACTCTACTTTAACAGTAGAGGGATGTGTTCCCAGTCTCTACTACCTCACCTCACCACCCCACTCAACTCTACTTTAACAGTAGAGGGATGTGTTCCCAGTCTCTACTACCTCACCACCCCACTCAACTCTACTTTAACAGTAGAGGGATGTGTTCCCAGTCTCTACTACCTCACCACCCCACTCAACTCTACTTTAACAGTAGAGGGATGTGTTCCCAGTCTCTACTACCCCACCACCCCACTCAACTCTACTTTAACAGTAGAGGGATGTGTCCCCAGTCTCTACTACCCCACCACCCCACTCAACTCTACTTTAACAGTAGAGGGATGTGTTCCCAGTCTCTACTACCCCACCACCCCACTCAACTCTACTTTAACAGTAGGGGGATGTGTCCCCAGTCTCTACTACCCCACCACCCCACTCAACTCTACTTTAACAGTAGAGGGATGTGTTCCCAGTCTCTACTACCCCACCACCCACTCAACTCTACTTTAACAGTAGGGGGATGTGTCCCCAGTCTCTACTACCTCACCACCCCACTCAACTCTACTTTAACAGTAGAGGGATGTGTTCCCAGTCTCTACTACCTCACCACCCCACTCAACTCTACTTTAACTATAGAGGGATGTGTCCCCAGTCTCTACTACCCCACCACCCCACTCAACTCTACTTTAACAGTAGAGGGATGTGTTCCCAGTCTCTACTACCTCACCACCCCACTCAACTCTACTTTAACAGTAGGGGGATGTGTTCCCAGTCTCTACTACCCCACCACCCCACTCAACTCTACTTTAACAGTAGAGGGATGTGTCCCCAGTCTCTACTACCTCACCACCCCACTCAACTCTACTTTAACAGTAGGGGGATGTGTTCCCAGTCTCTACTACCTCACCACCCCACTCAACTCTACTTTAACAGTAGGGGGATGTGTTCCCAGTCTCTACTACCCCACCACCCCACTCAACTCTACTTTAACAGTAGGGGGATGTGTCCCCAGTCTCTACTACCTCACCACCCCACTCAACTCTACTTTAACAGTAGAGGGATGTGTTCCCAGTCTCTACTACCTCACCACCCCACTCAACTCTACTTTAACTATAGAGGGATGTGTCCCCAGTCTCTACTACCCCACCACCCCACTCAACTCTACTTTAACAGTAGAGGGATGTGTTCCCAGTCTCTACTACCTCACCACCCCACTCAACTCTACTTTAACTATAGAGGGATGTGTCCCCAGTCTCTACTACCTCACCACCCCACTCAACTCTACTTTAACAGTAGGGGGATGTGTTCCCAGTCTCTACTACCTCACCACCCCACTCAACTCTACTTTAACAGTAGGGGGATGTGGTTCCCAGTCTCTACTAACCCACCACCCACTCATCTCTACTTTAACAGTAGGGGGATGTGTTCCCATCTCTACTACCTCACCACCCCACTCAACTCTACTTTAACTATAGAGGGATGTGTTCCCAGTCTCTACTACCCCACCACTCCACTCAACTCTACTTTAACAGTAGAGGGATGTGTTCCCAGTCTCTACTACCTCACCACCCCACTCAACTCTACTTTAACAGTAGAGGGATGTGTTCCCAGTCTCTACTACCTCACCACCCCACTCAACTCTACTTTAACAGTAGAGGGATGTGTTCCCAGTCTCTTCTACTACCTCACCACCCCACTCAACTCTACTTTAACAGTAGAGGGATGTGTTCCCAGTCTCTACTACCTCACCACCCACTCTACTCTACTTAACAGTAGAGGGATGTGTCCCAGTCTCTACTACCTCACCACCCCACTCAACTCTACTTTAACAGTAGAGGGATGTGTTCCCAGTCTCTACTACCTCACCACCCCACTCAACTCTACTTTAACAGTAGAGGGATGTGTTCCAGTCTCTACTACCTCACCACCCCACTCAACTCTACTTTAACAGTAGAGGGATGTGTTCCCAGTCTCTACTACCTCACCACCCCACTCAACTCTACTTAACCAGTAGAGGGATGTGTTCCCAGTCTCTACTACCTCACTACCCCACTCAACTCTACTTTAACAGTAGAGGGATGTGTTCCCAGTCTCTACTACCTCACCACCCCACTCAACTCTACTTTAACAGTAGAGGGATGTGTTCCCAGTCTCTACTACCTCACCACCCCACTCAACTCTACTTTAACAGTAGAGGGATGTGTTCCCAGTCTCTACTACCTCACCACCCCACTCAACTCTACTTTAACAGTAGAGGGATGTGTTCCCAGTCTCTACTACCCCACCACCCACTCAACTCTACTTTAACAGTAGAGGGATGTGTTCCCAGTCTCTACTACCTCACCACCCCACTCAACTCTACTTTAACAGTAGAGGGATGTGTTCCCAGTCTCTACTACCTCACCACCCCACTCAACTCTACTTTAACAGTAGAGGGATGTGTTCCCAGTCTCTACTACCTCACCACCCCACTAACTCTACTTTAACAGTAGGGATGTGTTCCCAGTCTCTACTACCTCACCACCCCACTCAACTCTACTTTAACAGTAGAGGGATGTGTTCCCAGTCTCTACTACCTCACCACCCCACTCAACTCTACTTTAACAGTAGAGGGATGTGTTCCC
>NW_024061403.1:87500-135915 GCF_016432855.1 Salvelinus namaycush | reverse complement strand
TAAGGTGATCTGGCCTACCTGGTTAAATAAAGGTGATCTGGTCTACCTGGTTAAATAAAGGTGATCTGGTCTACCTGGTTAAATAAAGGTGATCTGGTCTACCTGGTTAAATAAAGGTGATCTGGTCTACCTGGTTAAATAAAGGTGATCTGGCCTACCTGGTTAAATAAAGGTGATCTGGCCTACCTGGTTAAATAAAGGTGATCTGGTCTACCTGGTTAAATAAAGGTGATCTGGTCTACCTGGTTAAATAAGGTGATCTGGTCTACCTGGTTAAATAAAGGTGAGTCTGGTCTACCTGGTTAAATTAAAGGTGATCTGGTCTACCTGGTTAAATAAAGGTGATCTGGTCTACATGGTTAAATAAAGGTGATCTGGTCTACCTGGTTAAATAAAGGTGATCTGGTCTACCTGGTTAAATAAAGGTGATCGGGTCTACCTGGTTAAATAAAGGTGATCTGGTCTACCTGGTTAAATAAAGGTGATCTGGTCTACCTGGTTAAATAAAGGTGATCTGGTCTACCTGGTTAAATAAAGGTGATCTGGTCTACCTGGTTAAATAAAGGTGATCTGGTCTACCTGGTTAAATAAAGGTGATCTGGTCTACCTGGTTAAATAAAGGTGATCTGGTCTACCTGGTTAAATAAAGGTGATCTGGTCTACCTGGTTAAATAAAGGTGATCTGGTCTACCTGGTTAAATAAAGGTGATCTGGTCTACCTGGTTAAATAAAGGTGATCTGGTCTACCTGGTTAAATAAAGGTGATCTGGTCTACCTGGTTAAATAAAGGTGATCTGGTCTACCTGGTTAAATAAAGGTGATCTGGTCTACCTGGTTAAATAAAGGTGATCTGGTCTACCTGGTTAATAAGGTGATCTGGCCTACCTGGTTAAATAAAGGTGATCTGGTCTACCTGGTTAAATAAAGGTGATCTGGTCTACCTGGTTAAATAAAGGTGATCTGCCTACCTGGTTAGTTCTACCTGGTTAAATAAAGGTGATCTGGTCTACCTGGTTAAATAAAGGTGATCTGGTCTACCTGGTTAAATACAGGTGATCTGGTCTACCTGGTTAAATAAAGGTGATCTGGTCTACCTGGTTAAATACAGGTGATCTGGTCTACCTGGTTAAATAAAGGTGATCTGGTCTACCTGGTTAAATAAAGGTGATCTGGTCTACCTGGTTAAATAAAGGTGATCTGGCCTACCTGGTTAAATAAAGTGATCTGGCCTACCTGGTTAAATAAAGGTGATCTGGTCTACCTGGTTAAATAAAGGTGATCTGGTCTACCTGGTTAAATAAAGGTGATCTGGTCTACCTGGTTAAATAAAGGTGATCTGGCCTACCTGGTTAAATAAAGGTGATCTGGCCTACCTGGTTAAATAAAGGTGATCTGGTCTACCTGGTTAAATAAAGGTGATCTGGTCTACCTGGTTAAATAAAGGTGATCTGGCCTACCTGGTTAAATAAAGGTGATCTGGTCTACCTGGTTAAATAAAGGTGATCTGGCCTACCTGGTTAAATAAAGGTGATCTGGTCTACCTGGTTAAATAAAGGTGATCTGGTCTACCTGGTTAAATAAAGGTGATCTGGCCTACCTGGTTAAATAAAGGTGATCTGGCCTACCTGGTTAAATAAAGGTGAAAATATATATATGTCGTCACAACACTGTATGTAGACATAATATGACATTTGAAATGTCTTTATTCCTTTGGAACGTTTGTGAGTGTAATGTTTACTGTTATTATGATTTTTTCCCCCAGTTTTGTTTATTATCTATTTCACTTGCTTTGGCAACGTTAACATTTTTACATTTACATTTAAGTCATTTAGCAGACGCTCTTATCCAGAGCGACTTACAAATTGGTGCATTCACCTTATGATATCCAGTGGAACAACCACTTTACAATAGTGCATCTAAATCTTTTAAGGGGGGGGGGGGGGGGTTAGAAGGATTACTTTATCCTATCCTAGGTATTCCTTAAAGAGGTGGGGTTTCAGGTGTCTCCGGAAGGTGGTGATTGACTCCGCTGACCTGGCGTCGTGAGGGAGTTTGTTCCACCATTGGGGTGCCAGAGCAGCGAACAGTTTTGACTGGGCTGAGCGGGAACTGTACTTCCTCAGAGGTAGGGAGGCGAGCAGGCCAGAGGTGGATGAACGCAGTGCCCTTGTTTGGGTGTAGGGCCTGATCAGAGCCTGAAGGTACGGAGGTGCCGTTCCCCTCACAGCTCCGTAGGCAAGCACCATGGTCTTGTAGCGGATGCGAGCTTCAACTGGAAGCCAGTGGAGAGAGCGGAGGAGCGGGGTGACGTGAGAGAACATATGTTTCCCATGTCAATAAAGCACCTTGAAATGAATTGAGAGAGAGAGAGGTGGGTGGGGGCAGAGAGACAAAGAGAGTGGGTGAGAAAGAGAGTGGAGAGAAAAGCTGAGAGAGAGAGAGAGAGAGAGAGAGAGAGAGAGAGAGAGAGAGTGAGAAAGAGAGAGAGAGAGGCTGAGAGAGAAAGAGGCTGAGAGAGAAAGAGGCTGAGAGAGAGAGGCTGAGCGGCAGAGAGAGGGGGTGAGAAAGAGAGGCTGAGAGAGAAAGAGGCTGAGAGAGAAAGAGGCTGAGCGGGAGAGAGAGTGAGAAAGAGAGGCTGAGAGAGAAAGAGGCTGAGAGAGAAAGAGGCTAAGAGGCAGAGACAGAGTGGCGCAGAGAGAGCGGCAGAGCGAGAGCGAGAGAGCGAGAGAGAGAGAGAGAATATACTCCAGCTGGATGTCAAGGTATGTGGACACCAATTCCTCTCCCCTCACAGTGGGGGTCCAGACACTTATCTAGCAGCTCCAAAGGCTCCTGGAGTTCTGGTGTTGTTATCTAAACCTTCTCAACTCCATCTCGACAAGCATCCTAACGTAGGGAATAGTGTTCCATTTGGGACACAGAACCCGCCTCAGATGTGTTCTGGTAGAGAATCCTGACAGGACAGTGAGAGATGGTTAGATAGATACTGTATGTCTGCATGCTATATTCGTGATATAATCCATAAATGCCAGGATGTACTGAACATACAGTCAGTCAGTGCTTTATACACATTGTTTACTGCCACAGTAAAACACCACATGAACACATCTCCTCGGCTGAGTCCCAAATGGCACTACATTCCCGAAATATATTTTGGGAATAGGATAGCATTTGGCTTGACAAGCTTAATGCACCACGGCAAGATGTGTTAGTCAAAGATTTAAAACATGGTGTTTCTAGAGACAATTAGACAATTAGTCCAGAGGCTCCTCAGAACCACAGCTCTGCAGGGAGGACTGCTCAGGTCCACACCTCTGCAGGGAGGACTGCTCAGGTCCACCAGAACCACACCTCTGCAGGCAGGACTGCTCAGGTCCACCAGAACCACACCTCTGCAGGGAGGACTGCTCAGGTCCACCAGAACCACACCTTTGCAGGGAGGACTGCTCAGGTCCACCAGAACCACACCTCTGCAGGGAGAACTGCTCAGGTCCACCAGAACCACACCTCTGCAGGGAGGACTGCTCAGGTCCACCAGAACCACACCTCTGCAGGGAGGACTGCTCAGGTCCACCAGAACCACACCTTTGCAGGGAGGACTGCTCAGGTCCACCAGAACCACACCTCTGCAGGGAGGACTGCTCAGGTCCACCAGAACCACAGCTCTGCAGGGAGGACTGCTCAGGTCCACCAGAACCACACCTCTGCAGGGAGGACTGCTCAGGTCCACCAGAACCACACCTCTGCAGGGAGGACTGCTCAGGTCCACCAGAACCACACCTCTGCAGGGAGGACTGCTCATGTCCACCAGAACCACACCTCTGCAGGGAGGACTGCTCAGGTCCACCAGAACCACACCTTTGCAGGGAGGACTGCTCAGGTCCACCAGAACCACACCTCTGCAGGGAGGACTGCTCAGGTCCACCAGAACCACACCTCTGCAGGGAGGGTTTAAGGTTCGTAGCAAAGGCTCAGTTCATGATTCATTAATCAGGTATTCTGTTCTGTTAAGAAAGAAAGTGCGAAAGTGTCTGCATTGCTATTTCTTTGAAATCCTTGTTGATTTACTATTATAAATCAGTGACACTCGGTACATGGTAACAACATCATTCTACTGGCTGGTAGTATTTCTGGTATAAGGCTTATGTAATGTTACACAGTATATTCGCTTAGCTAGTGTGGGCTATACTGATGTCCTGAACTGATAATGGCATGGATGTCTGACGGGAGGCTTGACAGGTCTTCTTTGAGCTCCATCCAACCCCACGGCATCCCATGGTGCACTCTGATCCCACTGGCTAAACATGAGAGAGAGCTACAGCCTCCACCTCTGCCCGAGCTATTTTCCTTATCGGTCTGATGCTATCCTCAGAGAGATGACCTCTCTTCCTCTTGTCTCATGAAATGGATAGAAAACCAAAATGCTAAATAAAGGGGATCCTGTTTCCCTCCAACCCTGGTGCTGATAGTGGGTGGTCCTCTCAGCTGTCAGGTCTTTTATGAAGTCATCTAATTCCCTCCAACCCTGGTGCTGATAGTGGGTGGTCCTCTCAGCTGTCAGGTCTTTTATGAAGTCATCTAATTCCCTCCAACCCTGGTGCTGATAGTGGGTGGTCCTCTCAGCTGTCAGGTCTTTTATGAAGTCATCTAATTCCCTCCAACCCTGGTGCTGATAGTGGGTGGTCCTCTCAGCTGTCAGGTCTTTTATGAAGTCATCTAATTCCCTCCAACCCTGGTGCTGATAGTGGGTGGTCCTCTCAGCTGTCAGGTCTTTTATGAAGTCATCTAATTCCCTCCAACCCTGGTGCTGATAGTGGGTGGTCCTCTCAGCTGTCAGGTCTTTTATGAAGTCATCTAATTCCCTCCCCTCCCTGGTGCTGATAGTGGGTGGTCCTCTCAGCTGTCAGGTCTTTTATGAAGTCATCTAATTCCCTCCAACCCTGGTGCTGATAGTGGGTGGTCCTCTCAGCTGTCAGGTCTTTTATGAAGTCATCTAATTCCCTCCAACCCTGGTGCTGATAGTGGGTGGTCCTCTCAGCTGTCAGGTCTTTTATGAAGTCATCTAATTCCCTCCCCTCCCTGGTGCTAATAGTGGGTGGTCCTCTCAGCTGTCAGGTCTTTTATGAAGTCATCTAATTCCCTCCAACCCTGGTGCTGATAGTGGGTGGTCCTCTCAGCTGTCAGGTCTTTTATGAAGTCCTCTAATTCCCTCCAACCCTGGTGCTGATAGTGGGTGGTCCTCTCAGCTGTCAGGTCTTTTATGAAGTCATCTAATTCCCTCCAACCCTGGTGCTGATAGTGGGTGGTCCTCTCAGCTGTCAGGTCTTTTATGAAGTCATCTAATTCCCTCCAACCCTGGTGCTGATAGTGGGTGGTCCTCTCAGCTGTCAGGTCTTTTATGAAGTCATCTAATTCCCTCCAACCCTGGTGCTGATAGTGGGTGGTCCTCTCAGCTGTCAGGTCTTTTATGAAGTCATCTAATTCCCTCCAACCCTGGTGCTGATAGTGGGTGGTCCTCTCAGCTGTCAGGTCTTTTATGAAGTCATCTAATTCCCTCCAACCCTGGTACAATCTACAGGAGGGTAGCTCTCCAGGAACAGGGTTGGAGTTAAAACCTACAGGAGGGTAGCTCTCCAGGAACAGGGTTGGAGTTAAAACCTACAGGAGGGTATCTCTCCAGGAACAGGGTTGGAGTTAAAACCTACAGGAGGGTAGCTCTCCAGGAACAGGGTTGGAGTTAAAACCTACAGGAGGGTAGCTCTCCAGGAACAGGGTTGGGGTTAAAACTCTGTCAATCACCGTATTCTTATCGGCAGACTCAACAGCCTTGGTTTCTCAAATGCCTGGTTCACCAACTACTTGGTGATTCTCTGATCCATCTCTACGCAGACGACACCATTCTGTATACATCTGGCCCTTCTTTGGACACTGTGTTAACTAACCTCCAGACGAGCTTCAATGCCATACAACTCTCCTTCCGTGGCCTCCAACTGCTTTTAAACGTTAGTCAAACTAAATGCTAAAACTAAATGTTCACTGCCCGCACCCGCCTGTCCGACTAGCATCACTACTGACTTAGAATATGTGGACAACTACAAATACCTAGGTGTCTGACTAGACTGTAAACTCTCCTTCCAGACTCATATTAAACATCTCCAATCCAAAATGAATCTGGAATCGGCTTTCTATTCCGCAACAAAGCATCTTTCACTCACGCCGTCAAACATACCCTCGTAAAACTGACTATCCTACCGATCCTTGACTTTGGCGATGTCATTTACAAAATAGCCTCCAACACTCTACTCAGCAAACTGGATGCAGTCTGTCACAGTGCCATCCGCTTTGTCACCAAAGCCCCATATACCACCCACCACTGCGACCTGTATGCTCTAGTCGGCTGGCCCTCACTACATATTCGTCGCCAGACCCACTGGCTCCAGGTCATCTATAAGTCCATGCTAGGTAAAGCTCCGCCTTATCTCAGCTCACTGGTCACGATAACAACACCCACCCGTAGCACGCGCTCCAGCAGGTATATCTCACTGGTCATCCCCAAAGCCAACACCTCCTTTGGCCGCCTTTCCTTCCAGTTCTCTGCTGCCAATGACTAGAACGAATTGCAAAAATTGCTGAAGCTGGAGACTTATATTTCCCTCACTAGCTTTAAACATCAGCTACCTGAGCAGCTAACCGATCGCTGCAGCTGTACATAGTCCATCTGTAAATAGCCCATGCAATCTACCTACCTCATCCCCATATTGTTTTTATTTACTTTTCTGCTCTTTTGCACACCAGTATTTCTACTTGCACATCATCATCTGCACATCTATCACTCCAGTGTTCATTTTGCTAAACTGTAATTACTTTGCTACTATGGCCTATTTATTGCCTTACCTCCTCACTCCATTTGCACACACTGTATATAGACTTTCTTTTTTTCTATTGTGTTATTGACTGTACGTTTGTTTATTCCATGTGTAACTTTGTGTTGTTGTTTGTGTCACACTGCTTTGCTTTATCTTGGCCAGGTCGCAGTTGTAAATGAGAAATTGTTCTCAACTGGCCTACCTGGTTAAATAAAGGGGAAATAAATGTTTTTAAATAAAATAAAAACCTACAGGAGGGTATCTCTCCAGGACCAAGGTTGGAGTTAAAACCTACAGGAGGGTATCTCTCCAGGACCAAGGTTGGAGTTAAAACCTACAGGAGGGTATCTCTCCAGGACCAAGGTTGGAGTTAAAACCTACAGGAGGGTATCTCTCCAGGACCAAGGTTGGAGTTAAAACCTACAGGAGGGTATCTCTCCAGGACCAAGGTTGGAGTTAAAACCTACAGGAGGGTATCTCTCCAGGACCAAGGTTGGAGTTAAAACCTACAGGAGGGTATCTCTCCAGGAACAGGGTTGTTTGTACAAGACGCTGGGTAGAGGAGGAGAGGAGACGAGAGGAATGGTTGGGAGAGAAACAAATTCTATAGATATAAACCTTAGAGGCAGCTAGCTAGTTGCCATAACACAGGGGGAGATGTGATTAGACAGCTAGTGGCCATAACACAGGGGGAGATGTGATTAGACAGCTAGTGGCCATAACACAGGGGGAGATGTGATTAGGCAGCTAGTGGCCATAACACAGGGGGAGATATGATTAGGCAGCTAGTGGCCATAACACAGGGGGAGATGTGATTAGGCAGCTAGTGGCCATAACACAGGGGGAGATGTGATTAGGCAGCTAGTGGCCATAACACAGGGGGAGATGTGATTAGACAGCTAGAGGCCATAACACAGGGGGAGATGTGATTAGGCAGCTAGTGGCCATAACACAGGGGGAGATGTGATTAGACAGCTAGTGGCCATAACACAGGGGGAGATGTGATTAGACAGCTAGTGGCCATAACACAGGGGGAGATGTGATTAGGCAGCTAGTGGCCATAACACAGGGGGAGATGTGATTAGACAGCTAGTGGCCATAACACAGGGGGAGATGTGATTAGGCAGCTAGTGGCCATAACACAGGGGGAGATGTGATTAGGCAGCTAGTGGCCATAACACAGGGGGAGATGTGATTAGACAGCTAGTGGCCATAACACAGGGGGAGATGTGATTAGACAGCTAGTGGCCATAACACAGGGGGAGATGTGATTAGACAGCTAGTGGCCATAACACAGGGGGAGATGTGATTAGGCAGCTAGTGGCCATAACACAGGGGGAGGTGTGATTAGGCAGCTAGTGGCCATAACACAGGGGGAGATGTGATTAGACAGCTAGTGGCCATAACACGGGGAGATGTGATTAGGCAGCTAGTGGCCATAACACAGGGGGAGATGTGATTAGACAGCTAGTGGCCATAACACAGGGGGAGATGTGATTAGGCAGCTAGTGGCCATAACACAGGGGGAGATGTGATTAGGCAGCTAGTGGCCATAACACAGGGGGAGATGTGATTAGGCAGCTAGTGGCCATAACACAGGGGGAGATGTGATTAGGCAGCTAGTGGCCATAACACAGGGGGAGATGTGGTTAGGCAGCTAGTGGCCATAACACAGGGGGAGATGTGATTAGGCTCTCACTCTCCACAGGTGTGCTTTCAGTCTCCTGCCTGTTAAAGCTGCCAGTCTGTGTATGTGTGTCCTGTCCTCACCATTGTTTTCCTGCAGGACCCGGGGCTTTACATCACACTTGTATCAGTGTATGTGAGCAGAACGGTGGCAGGAGCAGCGGAGTCACCGTTACCACTAGGCTAAGGTAGCCAGGCGATGGTGGTGACCACACAAGGCTGGGTGTGTGTGTGTGTGATCCCTATGAGACAGCTCTGTCAGGGGCTCCCTCTCTCCCTCTGTCCCACCCTCCTTTCTTCTGTCCGCCACCCAGCCAGGGTAATAAATTACCCAGAATTAACGTCATGCTCAGCCACAACTCTCTCCTCTCTCAATCTTTCTCTTTTCCTCTCTCCCTCTCTCCATTCTCTCTCTCCCCTCTCTCTGTCTGTCTCGCTCTCTCTTTTCACTCTCTCTCTATCCTCTCTCCTCTCGTGTTCTCTCTCTCCATGCCGCTTAATGGGCCTATTAACCAAATGGATTCAGGGGTAAACTGCTCTCAGAGCTAAAATTCACGTTTGCTAAAACTGTACGGAAGGAAGGGAGGGAGGATGGAGGGAGGAAAGGGGAGAAGCAGAGGAGGGAGGAATAGAGGAATAGAGGGAGAGGAGGGAGGGATGGGAGGAATAGAGGGAGAGGAGGGAGGGAGGGGAGGAATAGAGGGAGAGGAGGGAGGGAGGGAGGAATAGAGGGAGAGGAGGGAGGGATGGGAGGAATAGAGGGAGAGAGGGAGGAATAGAGGGAGAGGAGGGAGGGATGGGAGGAATAGAGGGAGAGGAGGGAGGGAGGGAGGGGAGGAATAGAGGGAGAGGAGGGAGGGAGGGAGGGAGGGAGGGAGGGAGGGAGGGAGGGAGGGAGGGAGGGAGGGAGGGAGGGAGGGAGGGGAGGAATAGAGGGAGGGGAGGAATAGAGGGAGAGGAGGAAGGGAGGGAGGGGATAGGAGATGTGCTGACTGCACTCTTTGTTGTTGTGTTTATATCTGACTGAAAGCTAATGTACTGGCAAAATGACAGGAAATGGAAATGATCATCAAAAAGCTCCGTCTAGAACCTAAAAGGGTTCTCCGGCTGTCCCCATAGGAGAACCCTTTGAAGAACCCCCTTTGGTTCCAGGTAGAACCCTTTCCACATAAGGTTCTACATGGGACCAAAAATAGTTATACCTGGAACCAAAAAGGGTTCTCCTATGGGGATAGCCGCAGAACCTTTTTGGAACCCTTTTTTTCTAAGATTGTAAGGAAAGAGGGAGAGGAGGATAGATATACAGTCTGTTATTTCATGGAACCCTCTTCTACACTTCCTGGTTCGTGATAATAGAAACTACTAAACGAACAAGGCATGTTTTAGCTAAGGTATGTGCCAGGTATGATTAACATAAATGACGGTAATCCATACCTGGTGCTGTAAAAGGTTATCACAAGGCAGATGTAACCATGGTAATTACCACTAAATGTTCCTCACATCCTGCAGTAGTGATGTCTCAGCAGACTACAGGGAGGGGGTCTATCTCCACAAACAACAACATCAAATGAGAGATAAAGCAGCTAGAGCAACACCTGGCTGTATTATTATATTATTATTATTATTATTATTATAGTGCCTTCAGAAAGTATTGACGCCCCTAAAAAATAAATAAACAGACATTGAATATCCCTTTGAGCATGGTGAAGTTATTAATTACACCTTGGATGGTGTATCAATACAACCAGTCACTACAAAGATACAGGCGTCCTTCCTAACTCAGTTGCCAGAGAGGAAGGAAACCGCTCAGGGATTTCACCATGAGGACAATGGTGACTTTAAAACAGTTCCATAGTTTAATGGCTGTGATAGGAGAAAACTGAGGATGGATCAACAACATTGTAGTTACTCCACAATACTAACCTAAATGAAAAGAAGGAAGCCTGTACATAATAAAAAAGCATTCTGTTTGCAATAAGGCACTAAAGTAAAACTGCAAAAAATGTGGTAAAGAAATTAACTTTATGTACTGAATACAAAGTGTTATGTTTGGAGCAAATCCAGCACAACACATCACTGAGTACCACAAGCATGGTGGTGGCTGCATCATGGTGGTGGCTGCATCATGGTGGTGGCTGCATCATGGTGGTGGCTGCATCATGGTGGTGGCTGCATCATGGTGGTGGCTGCAGCATGGTGGTGGCTGCATCATGGTGGTAGCTGCATCATGGTGGTGGCTGCATCATGGTGGTGGCTGCATCATGGTGGTGGCTGCATCATGGTGGTGGCTGCATCATGGTGGTGGCTGCAGCATGGTGGTGGCTGCATCATGGTGGTAGCTGCATCATGGTGGTAGCTGCATCATGGTGGTGGCTGCATCATGGTGGTGGCTGCAGCATGGTGGTGGCTGCAGCATGGTGGTGGCTGCATCATGGTGGTGGCTGCATCATGGTGGTGGCTGCATCATGGTGGTGGCTGCATCATGGTGGTGGCTGCATCATGGTGGTGGCTGCATCGTGGTGGTGGCTGCATCATGGTGGTGGCTGCATCATGGTGGTGGCTGCATCATGGTGGTGGCTGCAGCATGGTGGTAGCTGCATCATGGTGGTGGCTGCATCATGGTGGTGGCTGCATCATGGTGGTGGCTGCATCATGGTGGTGGCTGCATCATGGTGGTGGCTGCATCATGTTATGGGTATGCTTGTGATCGACAAGGAATAGGGAGTTATTTAGGATGAAAATAAATGGAATAGAGCTAAGCACAGGCATAATCCCAGAGGAAAACCTGGTTCAGTCTGCTTTCCAACAGACACTGGGAGATGAAGCACAGGCATAATCAGAGAGGAAAACCTGGTTCAGTCTGGTATCCAACAGACACCGGGACATGAAGCACAGGCATAATCCCAGAGGAAAACCTGGTTCAGTCTGGTATCCAACAGACACCGGGACATGAAGCACAGGCATAATCAGAGAGGAAAACCTGGTTCAGTCTGGTATCCAACAGACACCGGGACATGAAGCACAGGCATAATCCCAGAGGAAAACCTGGTTCAGGCTGCTTTCCAACAGACACTGGGACATGAAGCACAGGCATAATCCTAGAGGAAAACCTGGTTCAGTCTGGTATCCAACAGACACCGGGACATGAAGCACAGGCATAATCCTAGAGGAAAACCTGGTTCAGTCTGGTATCCAACAGACACCGGGACATGAAGCACAGGCATAATCCTAGAGGAAAACCTGGTTCAGGCTGCTTTCCACCAGACACTGGGACATGAAGCACAGGCATAATCCCAGAGGAAAACCTGGTTCAGTCTGGTATCCAACAGACACCGGGACATGAAGCACAGGCATAATCCCAGAGGAAAACCTGGTTCAGTCTGGTATCCAACAGACACCGGGACATGAAGCACAGGCATAATCCTAGAGGAAAACCTGGTTCAGGCTGCTTTCCAACAGACACTGGGAGATGAATTCACCTTTCAGCAGGACAATAACCTACAACACAAGGCCAAATATACACTGGAGTTGTTTACCAAAAAGACACTGAATGTTCCTGAGTGGCCGAGTTACAGTTTTGACTTAAATCTACTTGAAAATCTATGACAAGACTTGAAAATGGCTGTCTAGAAAATGATCAACAACCAAATTGACAGCTTGAAGTTTAAAAAATATATATTTTACAATCCAGGTGTGCAAAGCTCTTAGAGACTTATCCAGAATGACTCACAGCTGTAATCGCTTCCAAATGTGATTATAACATGTATTGACTCTGGGCTGTGAATACTTATGTAAATGAGATATTTCTGTATTTAATTTTCATTACATTTGCAACAAATTCTAAAAACATATTTTCACTTTGTCATTATGGGGTATTGTGTGTAGATGGTAGACATATAAAAAAAACAAGATATATTGAATCCATTTTGAAATCAGGCTGTCACACAACAGACTGTGCAATAAGTCCAGGGGTCTGAATACTTTCTGGGGGAACTGTAGATGCTTCGATGTCTAGGGGACTGAGAGATTGGAGGGTTGAGGGAGGGGGATATGTGGCTTGGATGCCTGAGAGATTGGAGGGTAGAGGAGTAAGGAGGGGGGGCTGCCTGCAGGTCTGAGAGATTGGACAGTTGAGGGGTGAGGTAGAGAAGGTGAGTGGAGAGGATGGATCTGTGACATTGCCACCTCTGTTGTGATTTCCTCCGAGACCGGCCTCACTCTGCAGCGATTAGAAAAAGCCACACAGACTGACTGCCTTTCCTCTCAAAGAATCAGTCAGAGAGCCCCGTCAGTCGATGGTTGTAACTGATAGCAGGGGGGATGTTTAGAGGACAGTTCAGATTGCCAGTACTGGCCTCAGTCACAAAGTGCACACTATGCCCTATTTAGTGCACTACTTTTGACCACAGCTCTATGGGTCTGATCAAAAGTAGTGTACTAAATAGGGAATAGGGTACACCTTGGGATGGTCCTGGTGCCCTCCTATCTGCCCTGGCATCTCCTGGCATTCCCCATGCCTCTCTGGTAATCTGACAGCAGGGCACAAAGCAGCCTAGACAGATTGGTGGGTGTGTCCTAAATGGCACCCTATTCCCTATATAGTGAGCTACTATTGACCAGTGCCCCTATGGACCCTAGTGACAATATCTGTGATATTCTGACAGCAGGGCACAAAGACACCTGGACAGCTTATTAACTCTCGGGCTGGAGTCGCCCGCTCAGTGCCTAGGGGGAACACAGATAAAGCCTAGACCCTCAGAAAGTGCCACTCTGATTCTCTGACTTCAATTTGTTGAACCGAACAAAGCAACACTTGTCATTAGTTAGCTGGCAACACTAGTCATTAGCTAGCTGGCAACGCTTGTCATTAGCTAGATGGCAACACTTGTCATTAGCTAGCTGGCAACACTAGTCATTAGCTAGCTGGCACAAGTAGTCATTAGCTAGCTGGCAACACTTGTCATTAGCTAGCTGGCAACACTTGTCATTAGCTAGCTGGCAACACTTGTCATTAGCAAGCTGGCAACACTTGTCATTAGCTAGCTGGCAACACTAGTCATTAGCTGGCTGGCAACACTTGTCTTTAGCTAGCTGGCACAAGTAGTCATTAGCTGGCTGGCAACACTAGTCATTAGCTAGCTGGCAGCACTAATCATTAGCTAGCTGGCAACACTAGTCATTAGCTAGATGGCAACACTTGTCATTAGCTAGCTGGCAGCACTAATCATTAGTTAGCTGGCAGAAGTAGTCATTAGCTAGCTGGCAACACTAGTTATTAGCTAGCTGGCAGCACTAATCATTAGTTAGCTGGCAACACTAGTCATTAGCTAGCTGGCAACACTAGTCATTAGCTAGCTGGCAACACTAATCATTAGCTAGCTGGCAACACTAGTCATTAGCTAGCTGGCAACACTAGTCATTAGCTAGCTAGCAGCGCTAGTCATTAGCTAGCTGGCAGCACTAGTCATTAGCTAGCTTGCAGCACTAGTCATACTAGTCATTAGCTAGCTGGCAGCACTAGTCATTAGCTCGCTGGCAGCACTAGCCATTAGCTAGCTGGCAGCACTAGTCATTAGCTAGCTGGCAGCACTAGTCATACTAGTCATTAGCTAGCTGGCAGCGCTAGTCATTAGCTCGCTGGCAGCACTAGTCATTAGCTAGCTGGCAGCGCTAGTCATTAGCTCGCTGGCAGCACTAGTCATTAGCTATCTGGCAGTACTAGTCATACTAGTCATTAGCTAGCTGGCAGCACTAGTCATTAGCTAGCTGGCAGCACTAGTCATTAGCTAGCTGGCAGCACTAGTCATACTAGTCATTAGCTAGCTGGCAGTACTAGTCATACTAGTCATTAGCTAGCTGGCAGCACTAGTCATTAGCTCGCTGGCAGCATTAGTTATTAGCTAGCTGGCAGCACTAGTCATTAGCTGGCTGGCAACACTTGTCATTAGCTGGCTGGCAGCACTAGTCATACTAATCATTAGCTATCTGGCAGCACTAGTCATTAGCTGGCTGGCAACACTAGTCATTAGCTAGCTGACAGCACTAGTCATTAGCTGGCTGGCAACACTTGTCATTAGCTAGCTGGCAGAACTAGTCATTAGCTAGCTGGCAGCACTAGTCATTAGCTAGCTGGCAGCACTAGTCATTAGCTAGCTGGCAGCACTAGTCATACTAGTCATTAGCTATCTGGCAGCACTAGTCATACTAATCATTAGCTAGCTGGCAGTACTAGTCATTAGCTAGCTGACAGCACTAGTCATTAGCTAGCTGGCAGCACTAGTCATTAGCTAGCTGGCAGCACTAGTCATTAGCTAGCTGGCAGCACTAGTCATTAGCTAGCTGGCAACACTTGTCATTAGCTAGCTGGCAGCACTAGTCATACTAGTCATTAGCTATCTGGCAGCACTAGTCATACTAATCATTAGCTAGCTGGCAGTACTAGTCATTAGCTAGCTAGCAGCGCTAGTCATTAGCTAGCTGGCAGTACTAGTCATTAGCTAGCTGGCAGCACTAGTCATACTAATCATTAGCTAGCTGGCAGTACTAGTCATTAGCTAGCTGGCAGCACTAGTCATACTAATCATTAGCTAGCTGGCAGTACTAGTCATTAGCTAGCTGGCATCACTAGTCATTAGCTAGCTGGCAACACTAGTCATACTAATCATTAGCTAGCTGGCAGTACTAGTCATTAGCTAGCTGGCAGCACTAGTCATACTAGTCATTAGCTAGCTGGCAGTACTAGTCATTAGCTAGCTGGCAGCACTAGTCATTAGCTAGCTGGCAGTACTAGTCATTAGCTAGCTGGCAGCACTAGTCATTAGCTAGCTGGCAGCACTAGTCATTAGCTAGCTGGCAGCACTAGTCATACTAGTCATTAGCTATTGCTGAAAGGTTGGTAATGGCTCACATCAACACCATTATCCCAGAAACCCTAGACCCACCTCAATTTGCATACCGCCCAAACAGATCCACAGATGATGCAATCTCTATTGCACTCCACACTGCCCTTTCACACCTGGGCAAAAGGAACACCTATATCAGAATGCTGTTCATTGACTACAGCTCAGAGTTCAACACCACAGTGCCCTCAAAGCTCATCAATAAGCTAAGGACCCTGGGACTAAACACCTCCCTCTGCAACTGGATCCTGGACTTCCTGACGGGCCGCCCCTGGGTGGTGAGGGTAGGTAGCAACACAACTGCCACGCTGATCCTCAACACTGGAGCTCCCCAGGGGTGCGTGCTCAGTCCCCTCCTGTACTCCCTGTTCACCCACGACTGCATGGTCAGGCACGACTCCAACACCATCATTAAGTTTGCAAATGACAACAGTGGTAGGCCTGATCCCCGACAACGACGAGACAGCCTATAGGGAGGAGGTCAGAGACCTGGCCGTGTGGTGCCAGAATAACAACCTATCCCTCAACGTAACCAAGACTAAGGAGATGATTGTGGACTACAGGAAAAGGAGGACCGAGCACGCCCCCATTCTCATCGACGGGGCTGTAGTGGCGCAGGTTGAGAGCTTCAAGTTCCTTGGTGTCCACATCAACAACAAACTAACATGGTCCAAACACACCAAGACAGTCGTGAAGAGGGCACGACAAAGCCTATTCCCCCTCAGGAAACTAAAAAGATTTGGCATGGGTCCTGAGATCCTCAAAAGGTTCTACAGCTGCACCATCGAGAGCATCCTGACTGGTTGCATCACTGCTTGGTATGGCAATTGCTCGGCCTCTGACCGCAAGGCACTACAGAGGGTAGTGCGTACGGCCCAGTACATCACTGGGGCTAAGCTGCCTGCCATCCAGGACCTCTACACCAGGCGGTGTAAGAGGAAGGCCCTAAAAATGTTCAAAGATCCCAGCCACCCCAGCCACCCCAGTCATAGCCTGTTCTCTCTACTACCACATGGCAAGCAGTACCGGAGTGCCAAGGACAAAAAGGACAAAGGACAAAAATGACAAAAAGGCTTCTCAACAGCTTTTACCCCCAAGCCATAAGACTCCTGAACAGGTAATCAAATGGCTACCCGGACTATTTGCATTGTCCCGCCCCCCCAACCCCTCTTTTTACGCTGCTGCTACTCTCTGTTTATCAAATATGCATAGTCACTTTAACTATACATTCATGTACATACTACCTCATTTGGGCCGACCAACCAGTGCTCCCGCACATTGGCTAACCGGGCTATCTGCATTGTGTCCCACCCACCACCCGCCAACCCCTCTTTTACGCTACTCTCTGTTCATCATATATGCATAGTCACTTTAACCATATCTACATGTACATACTACCTCAATCAGCCTGACTAACTGGTGTCTGTACGTAGCCTCGCTACTTTTATAGCCTCGCTACTGTATATAGCCTGTCTTTTTACTGTTGTCTGTCTTTTTACTGTTGTTTTATTTCTTTATCTACCTATTGTTCACCTAATATATTTTTTTGCACTATTGGTTAGAGCCTGTAAGTAAGCATTTCACTGTTGTATTCGGCGCACGTGACAAATAGAGAGGCAGGGTGGTAGAGACCACCCTGCCCCTCTATAGAACCACTACCACCCTGCCCCTCTATAGAACCACTACCACCCTGCCTCTCTATAGAACCACTACCACCCTGCCTCTCTATAGAACCACTACCACCCTGCCCCTCTATAGAACCACACCACCCTGCCTCTCTATAGAACCACTACCACCCTGCCCCTCTATAGAACCACTACCACCCTGCCCCTCTATAGAACCACTACCACCCTGCCCCTCTATAGAACCACACCACCCTGCCTCTCTATAGAACCACTACCACACCACCCTGCATCTCTATAGAACCACTACCACACCACCCTGCCTCTCTATAGAACCACTACCACCCTGCCTCTCTATAGAACCACTACCACCCTGCCTCTCTATAGAACCACTACCACCCTGCCTCTCTATAGAACCACACCACCCTGCCTCTCTATAGAACCACTACCATCCTGCCTCTCTATAGAACCACTACCACCCTGCCTCTCTATAGAACCACTACCACCCTGCATCTCTATAGAACCACTACCACACCACCCTGCCTCTCTATAGAACCACTACCACCCTGCCTCTCTATAGAACCACTACCACCCTGCCTCTCTATAGAACCACTACCACCCTGCCCCTCTATAGAACCACTACCACCCTGCCTCTCTATAGAACCACAACCACCCTGCCTCTCTATAGAACCACTACCACCCTGCCTCTCTATAGAACCACTACCACCCTGCCTCTCTATAGAACCACTACCACCCTGCCTCTCTATAGAACCACTACTACACCACCATGCCTCTCTATAGAACCACTACCACCCTGCTTCTCTATAGAACCACTACCACCCTGCCTCTCTATAGAACCACTACCACCCTGCCTCTCTATAGAACCACTACCACCCTGCCTCTCTATAGAACCACTACCACCCTGCCTCTCTATAGAACCACTACCACCCTGCCTCTCTACAGAACCACTACCACCCTGCCTCTCTATAGAACCACTACCACCCTGCCTCTCTATAGAACCACTACCACCCTGCCTCTCTATAGAACCACTACCACCCTGCCTCTCTATAGAACCACTACCACCCTGCCTCTCTATAGAACCACTACCACCCTGCCTCTCTATAGAACCACTACCACCCTGCCTCTCTATAGAACCACTACCACCCTGCCTCTCTATAGAACCACTACCACCCTGCCTCTCTATAGAACCACTACCACACCACCCTGCCTCTCTATAGAACCACTACCACCCTGCCTCTCTATAGAACCACTACCACCCTGCCTCTCTATAGAACCACTACCACCCTGCCTCTCTATAGAACCACTACCACCCTGCCTCTCTATAGAACCACTACCACCCTGCCTCTCTATAGAACCACAACCACCCTGCCTCTCTATAGAACCACTACCACCCTGCCTCTCTATAGAACCACTACCACCCTGCCTCTCTATAGAACCACTACCACCCTGCCTCTCTACAGAACCACTACCACCCTGCCTCTCTATAGAACCACTACCACCCTGCCTCTCTATAGAACCACTACCACCCTGCCTCTCTATAGAACCACTACCACCCTGCCTCTCTATAGAACCACTACCACCCTGCCTCTCTATAGAACCACTACCACCCTGCCTCTCTATAGAACCACTACCACCCTGCCTCTCTATAGAACCACTACCACCCTGCCTCTCTATAGAACCACTACCACCCTGCCTCTCTATAGAACCACTACCACCCTGCCTCTCTACAGAACCACTACCACCCTGCCTCTCTACAGAACCACTACCACCATGCCTCTCTATAGAACCACTACCACCCTGCCTCTCTATAGAACCACTACCACCCTGCCTCTCTATAGAACCACTACCACCCTGCCTCTCTATAGAACCACTACCACCCTGCCTCTCTATAGAACCACTACCACCCTGCCTCTCTATAGAACCACTACCACCCTGCCTCTCTATAGAACCACTACCACCCTGCCTCTCTATAGAACCACTACCACCCTGCCTCTCTATAGAACCACTACCACCCTGCCTCTCTATAGAACCACTACCACCCTGCCTCTCTATAGAACCACTACCACCCTGCCTCTCTATAGAACCACTACCACCCTGCCTCTCTATAGAACCACTACCACCCTGCCTCTCTATAGAACCACTACCACCCTGCCTCTCTATAGAACCACTACCACCCTGCCTCTCTATAGAACCACTACCACCCTGCCTCTCTATAGAACCACTACCACACCACCCTGCCTCTCTATAGAACCACTACCACCCTGCCTCTCTATAGAACCACTACCACCCTGCCTCTCTATAGAACCACTACCACACCACCCTGCCTCTCTATAGAACCACTACCACCCTGCCTCTCTATAGAACCACTACCACCCTGCCTCTCTATAGAACCACTACCACCCTGCCTCTCTATAGAACCACTACCACACCACCCTGCCTCTCTATAGAACCACTACCACCCTGCCTCTCTATAGAACCACTACTACACCACCATGCCTCTCTATAGAACCACTACCACCCTGCCTCTCTATAGAACCACTACCACCCTGCCTCTCTATAGAACCACTACCACCCTGCCTCTCTATAGAACCACTACCACCCTGCCTCTCTATAGAACCACTACCACCCTGCCTCTCTATAGAACCACTACCACCCTGCCTCTCTATAGAACCACTACCACCCTGCCTCTCTATAGAACCACTACCACCCTGCCTCTCTATAGAACCACTACCACACCACCCTGCCTCTCTATAGAACCACTACCACCCTGCCTCTCTACAGAAACAAAGAGGATCTCCCACACACTTTAATACTCTCTCCTCTCTCCACCCCAAACCTCTTCCGTGGTTGAATGAGTTAAATTAATAATAATAATAATTTAATGATAACCTTTACACAGCACCCGAAATAGAACGCCTTCAATGAACGAAGGCTTTTTAAACAGGCACAGACAGTGAGTGTTAGTTAGTGTGTGTATGTGTGATAGGAGCTACAGCACCTTCAATGAATGCTAGCTGAAGGCTTTTCAAACAGGCACAGACAGTGAGTGTGAGTAACTGTGTGTGTGTGTTTTATTGTGTATTCAGGAGAGTCATTAAGACATTGAAAACAAAGAGAGCTGAAAGGAAGGAAGGTAGGAGGTAAAGAAAAGAAGTGAATAAAAACAGTGAACAATTAGGACTTAATTGAGGTGAGGGGGATTGGTCCCTGCAAGGCTACGACTGAGGAGGAGGAGGAGGAGAGCTTCCAGATGGCATGGCTGTTATTTCACTATACCCTGCTAACGCTGTGTGTGTGTTTGTATTTGTGCGTGAGAGAGAGAGAGACTGCAGAGGTGGAACAAGCCATGTTAACACCAAATCTGTGTTTAACAAGTGAGGAAACAAGCACAGAGTCTCCTCTGGAGGTGCCTGAGTCATAGAGCACAGAGTCTCCTCTGGAGGTGCCTGAGTCATGGAGCACAGAGTCTCCTCTGGAGGTGCCTGAGTCATGGAGCACAGAGTCTCCTCTGGAGGTGCCTGAGTCATGGAGCACAGAGTCTCCTCTAGAGGTGCCGGAGCCATGGAGCACAGAGTCTCCTCTAGAGGTGCCTGAGTCATGGAGCACAGAGTCTCCTCTGGAGGTGCCTGAGTCATGGAACACAGAGTCTCCTCTGGAGGTGCCTGAGTCATGGAGCACAGAGTCTCCTCTGGAGGTGCCTGAGTCATGGAACACAGAGTCTCCTCTGGAGGTGCCTGAGTCATGGAGCACAGAGTCTCCTCTGGAGGTGCCTGAGTCATGGAGCACAGAGTCTCCTCTGGAGGTGCCTGAGTCATGGAGCACAGAGTCTCCTCTGGAGGTGCCTGAGTCATGGAGCACAGAGTCTCCTCTGGAGGTGCCTGAGCACAGAGTCTCCTCTGGAGGTGCCTGAGTCATAGAGCACAGAGTCTCCTCTAGAGGTGCCTGAGTCATGGAGCACAGAGTCTCCTCTGGAGGTGCCTGAGTCATGGAGCACAGAGTCTCCTCTAGAGGTGCCTGAGTCATAGAGCACAGAGTCTCCTCTGGAGGTGCCTGAGTCATGGAGCACAGAGTCTCCTCTGGAGGTGCCTGAGTCATGGAGCACAGAGTCTCCTCTGGAGGTGCCTGAGCTACAGAGTCTCCTCTAGAGGTGCCTGAGTCATAGAGCACAGAGTCTCCTCTGGAGGTGCCTGAGTCATGGAGCACAGAGTCTCCTCTGGAGGTGCCTGAGTCATGGAGCACAGAGTCTCCTCTGGAGGTGCCTGAGCTACAGAGTCTCCTCTGGAGGTGCCTGAGCTACAGAGTCTCCTCTGGAGGTGCCTGAGCCATGGAGCACAGAGTCTCCTCTGGAGGTGCCTGAGCTACAGAGTCTCCTCTGGAGGTGCCGGAGCCATGGAGCACAGAGTCTCCTCTGGAGGTGCCTGAGTCATGGAGCACAGAGTCTCCTCTGGAGGTGCCTGAGTCATAGAGCACAGAGTCTCCTCTGGAGGTGCCTGAGTCATGGAGCACAGAGTCTCCTCTGGAGGTGCCTGAGTCATGGAACACAGAGTCTCCTCTGGAGGTGCCTGAGTCATGGAGCACAGAGTCTCCTCTGGAGGTGCCTGAGTCATGGAGCACAGAGTCTCCTCTGGAGGTGCCTGAGTCATGGAGCACAGAGTCTCCTCTGGAGGTGCCTGAGTCATGGAGCACAGAGTCTCCTCTGGAGGTGCCTGAGCCATGGAGCACAGAGTCTCCTCTGGAGGTGCCTGAGCACAGAGTCTCCTCTGGAGGTGCCTGAGTCATGGAGCACAGAGTCTCCTCTGGAGGTGCCTGAGCACAGAGTCTTCTCTGGAGGTGCCTGAGCACAGAGTCTCCTCTGGAGGTGCCTGAGTCATGGAGCACAGAGTCTCCTCTGGAGGTGCCTGAGTCATGGAACACAGAGTCTCCTCTAGAGGTGCCGGAGCCATGGAGCACAGAGTCTCCTCTAGAGGTGCCTGAGTCATGGAGCACAGAGTCTCCTCTGGAGGTGCCTGAGTCATGGAACACAGAGTCTCCTCTGGAGGTGCCTGAGTCATGGAGCACAGAGTCTCCTCTGGAGGTGCCTGAGTCATGGAACACAGAGTCTCCTCTGGAGGTGCCTGAGTCATGGAGCACAGAGTCTCCTCTGGAGGTGCCTGAGTCATGGAGCACAGAGTCTCCTCTGGAGGTGCCTGAGTCATGGAGCACAGAGTCTCCTCTGGAGGTGCCTGAGTCATGGAGCACAGAGTCTCCTCTGGAGGTGCCTGAGCCATGGAGCACAGAGTCTCCTCTGGAGGTGCCTGAGCACAGAGTCTCCTCTGGAGGTGCCTGAGTCATGGAGCACAGAGTCTCCTCTGGAGGTGCCTGAGCACAGAGTCTCCTCTGGAGGTGCCTGAGCACAGAGTCTCCTCTGGAGGTGCCTGAGTCATAGAGCACAGAGTCTCCTCTAGAGGTGCCTGAGTCATGGAGCACAGAGTCTCCTCTGGAGGTGCCTGAGTCATGGAGCACAGAGTCTCCTCTGGAGGTGCCTGAGTCATGGAGCACAGAGTCTCCTCTGGAGGTGCCTGAGCTACAGAGTCTCCTCTGGAGGTGCCTGAGTCATAGAGCACAGAGTCTCCTCTGGAGGTGCCTGAGCTACAGAGTCTCCTCTGGAGGTGCCTGAGTCATGGAGCACAGAGTCTCCTCTGGAGGTGCCTGAGCTACAGAGTCTCCTCTGGAGGTGCCTGAGCTACAGAGTCTCCTCTGGAGGTGCCTGAGCTACAGAGTCTCCTCTGGAGGTGCCTGAGTCATGGAGCACAGAGTCTCCTCTGGAGGTGCCTGAGCTACAGAGTCTCCTCTGGAGGTGCCTGAGTCATGGAGCACAGAGTCTCCTCTGGAGGTGCCTGAGTCATAGAGCACAGAGTCTCCTCTGGAGGTGCCTGAGTCATGGAACACAGAGTCTCCTCTGGAGGTGCCTGAGTCATGGAGCACAGAGTCTCCTCTGGAGGTGCCGGAGCACAGAGTCTCCTCTGGAGGTGCCTGAGCACAGAGTCTCCTCTGGAGGTGCCTGAGTCATAGAGCACAGAGTCTCCTCTAGAGGTGCCTGAGTCATGGAGCACAGAGTCTCCTCTGGAGGTGCCTGAGTCATGGAGCACAGAGTCTCCTCTAGAGGTGCCTGAGCCATGGAGCACAGAGTCTCCTCTGGAGGTGCCTGAGTCATAGAGCACAGAGTCTCCTCTGGAGGTGCCTGAGCTACAGAGTCTCCTCTGGAGGTGCCTGAGTCATAGAGCACAGAGTCTCCTCTGGAGGTGCCTGAGCTACAGAGTCTCCTCTGGAGGTGCCTGAGTCATAGAGCACAGAGTCTCCTCTGGAGGTGCCTGAGCTACAGAGTCTCCTCTGGAGGTGCCTGAGCCATGGAGCACAGAGTCTCCTCTGGAGGTGCCTGAGTCATGGAGCACAGAGTCTCCTCTGGAGGTGCCTGAGTCATGGAGCACAGAGTCTCCTCTAGAGGTGCCTGAGTCATGGAGCACAGAGTCTCCTCTAGAGGTGCCTGAGTCATGGAGCACAGAGTCTCCTCTGGAGGTGCCTGAGCCATGGAGCACAGAGTCTCCTCTGGAGGTGCCTGAGCACAGAGTCTCCTCTGGAGGTGCCTGAGTCATGGAGCACAGAGTCTCCTCTGGAGGTGCCTGAGCACAGAGTCTCCTCTGGAGGTGCCTGAGCACAGAGTCTCCTCTGGAGGTGCCGGAGCACAGAGTCTCCTCTGGAGGTGCCGGAGCACAGAGTCTCCTCTGGAGGTGCCGGAGCACAGAGTCTCCTCTGGAGGTGCCGGAGCACAGAGTCTCCTCTGGAGGTGCCGGAGCACAGAGTCTCCTCTGGAGGTGCCTGAGCACAGAGTCTCCTCTGGAGGTGCCTGAGTCATGGAGCACAGAGTCTCCTCTGGAGGTGCCTGAGCACAGAGTCTCCTCTGGAGGTGCCTGAGCCATGGAGCACAGAGTCTCCTCTGGAGGTGCCGGAGCCATGGAGCACAGAGTCTCCTCTGGAGGTGCCTGAGCACAGAGTCTCCTCTGGAGGTGCCTGAGCACAGAGTCTCCTCTGGAGGTGCCTGAGTCATGGAGCACAGAGTCTCCTCTGGAGGTGCCTGAGTCATGGAGCACAGAGTCTCCTCTGGAGGTGCCGGAGCCATGGAGCACAGAGTCTCCTCTGGAGGTGCCGAAGCCATGGAGCACAGAGTCTCCTCTGGAGGTGCCTGAGCACAGAGTCTCCTCTGGAGGTGCCTGAGTCATGGAGCACAGAGTCTCCTCTGGAGGTGCCTGAGTCATGGAGCACAGAGTCTCCTCTAGAGGTGCCTGAGTCATGGAACACAGAGTCTCCTCTAGAGGTGCCTGAGTCATGGAGCACAGAGTCTCCTCTAGAGGTGCCTGAGCACAGAGTCTCCTCTGGAGGTGCCTGAGTCATGGAGCACAGAGTCTCCTCTGGAGGTGCCTGAGCCATGGAGCACAGAGTCTCCTCTGGAGGTGCCTGAGTCATGGAGCACAGAGTCTCCTCTGGAGGTGCCTGAGTCATGGAACACAGAGTCTCCTCTGGACGTGCCTGAGTCATGGAACACAGAGTCTCCTCTGGAGGTGCCTGAGTCATGGAGCACAGAGTCTCCTCTAGAGGTGCCTGAGTCATGGAGCACAGAGTCTCCTCTGGAGGTGCCAGAGTCATGGAGCACAGAGTCTCCTCTGGAGGTGCCAGAGTCATGGAGCACAGAGTCTCCTCTGGAGGTGCCTGAGTCATGGAGCACAGAGTCTCCTCTAGAGGTGCCTGAGTCATGGAGCACAGAGTCTCCTCTAGAGGTGTCTGAGTCATGGAACACAGAGTCTCCTCTGGAGGTGACGGAGCACAGAGTCTCCTCTGGAGGTGCCGGAGCCATGGAGCACAGAGTCTCCTCTAGAGGTGCCTGAGTCATGGAGCACAGAGTCTCCTCTGGAGGTGCCTGAGTCATGGAGCACAGAGTCTCCTCTGGAGGTGCCTGAGTCATAGAGCACAGAGTCTCCTCTGGAGGTGCCGGAGCACAGAGTCTCCTCTGGAGGTGCCTGAGCACAGAGTCTCCTCTGGAGGTGCCTGAGCCATGGAACACAGAGTCTCCTCTGGAGGTGCCTGAGTCATGGAGCACAGAGTCTCCTCTGGAGGTGCCTGAGTCATGGAGCACAGAGTCTCCTCTGGAGGTGCCGGAGCACAGAGTCTCCTCTGGAGGTGCCTGAGTCATGGAGCACAGAGTCTCCTCTGGAGGTGCCTGAGTCATGGAGCACAGAGTCTCCTCTGGAGGTGCCGGAGCCATGGAGCACAGAGTCTCCTCTGGAGGTGCCGGAGCCATGGAGCACAGAGTCTCCTCTGGAGGTGCCTGAGCACAGAGTCTCCTCTGGAGGTGCCTGAGTCATGGAGCACAGAGTCTCCTCTGGAGGTGCCTGAGTCATGGAGCACAGAGTCTCCTCTAGAGGTGCCTGAGTCATGGAACACAGAGTCTCCTCTAGAGGTGCCTGAGTCATGGAGCACAGAGTCTCCTCTGGAGGTGCCTGAGCACAGAGTCTCCTCTGGAGGTGCCTGAGTCATGGAGCACAGAGTCTCCTCTGGAGGTGCCTGAGCCATGGAGCACAGAGTCTCCTCTGGAGGTGCCTGAGCCATGGAGCACAGAGTCTCCTCTGGAGGTGCCTGAGTCATGGAACACAGAGTCTCCTCTGGACGTGCCTGAGTCATGGAACACAGAGTCTCCTCTGGAGGTGCCTGAGTCATGGAGCACAGAGTCTCCTCTAGAGGTGCCTGAGTCATGGAGCACAGAGTCTCCTCTGGAGGTGCCAGAGTCATGGAGCACAGAGTCTCCTCTGGAGGTGCCAGAGTCATGGAGCACAGAGTCTCCTCTGGAGGTGCCTGAGTCATGGAACACAGAGTCTCCTCTAGAGGTGCCTGAGTCATGGAGCTAAGAGTCTCCTCTAGAGGTGTCTGAGTCATGGAACACAGAGTCTCCTCTGGAGGTGCCGGAGCACAGAGTCTCCTCTGGAGGTGCCGGAGCCATGGAGCACAGAGTCTCCTCTAGAGGTGCCTGAGTCATGGAGCACAGAGTCTCCTCTGGAGGTGCCTGAGTCATGGAGCACAGAGTCTCCTCTGGAGGTGCCTGAGTCATAGAGCACAGAGTCTCCTCTGGAGGTGCCGGAGCACAGAGTCTCCTCTGGAGGTGCCTGAGCACAGAGTCTCCTCTGGAGGTGCCTGAGCCATGGAACACAGAGTCTCCTCTGGAGGTGCCTGAGTCATGGAGCACAGAGTCTCCTCTGGAGGTGCCTGAGTCATGGAGCACAGAGTCTCCTCTGGAGGTGCCGGAGCACAGAGTCTCCTCTGGAGGTGCCTGAGTCATGGAGCACAGAGTCTCCTCTGGAGGTGCCTGAGCTACAGAGTCTCCTCTGGAGGTGCCTGAGTCATGGAGCACAGAGTCTCCTCTGGAGGTGCCTGAGCTACAGAGTCTCCTCTGGAGGTGCCGGAGCTACAGAGTCTCCTCTGGAGGTGCCTGAGTCATAGAGCACAGAGTCTCCTCTGGAGGTGCCTGAGTCATGGAGCACAGAGTCTCCTCTGGAGGTGCCTGAGTCATGGAGCACAGAGTCTCCTCTGGAGGTGCCTGAGCTACAGAGTCTCCTCTGGAGGTGCCGGAGCTACAGAGTCTCCTCTGGAGGTGCCGGAGCTACAGAGTCTCCTCTGGAGGTGCCTGAGTCATGGAGCACAGAGTCTCCTCTGGAGGTGCCTGAGCTACAGAGTCTCCTCTGGAGGTGCCGGAGCTACAGAGTCTCCTCTGGAGGTGCCTGAGTCATAGAGCACAGAGTCTCCTCTGGAGGTGCCTGAGTCATGGAGCACAGAGTCTCCTCTGGAGGTGCCTGAGTCATGGAGCACAGAGTCTCCTCTGGAGGTGCCGGAGCCATGGAGCACAGAGTCTCCTCTGGAGGTGCCTGAGCTACAGAGTCTCCTCTGGAGGTGCCTGAGCACAGAGTCTCCTCTGGAGGTGCCTGAGCACAGAGTCTCCTCTGGAGGTGCCTGAGCACAGAGTCTCCTCTGGAGGTGCCTGAGCTACAGAGTCTCCTCTGGAGGTGCCTGAGCTACAGAGTCTCCTCTGGAGGTGCCTGAGCTACAGAGTCTCCTCTGGAGGTGCCTGAGTCATAGAGCACAGAGTCTCCTCTGGAGGTGCCTGAGTCATAGAGCACAGAGTCTCCTCTGGAGGTGCCTGAGCTACAGAGTCTCCTCTGGAGGTGCCTGAGTCATAGAGCACAGAGTCTCCTCTGGAGGTGCCGGAGCACAGAGTCTCCTCTGGAGGTGCCTGAGCCATGGAGCACAGAGTCTCCTCTGGAGGTGCCTGAGTCATAGAGCACAGAGTCTCCTCTGGAGGTGCCTGAGTCATAGAGCACAGAGTCTCCTCTGGAGGTGCCTGAGTCATAGAGCACAGAGTCTCCTCTGGAGGTGCCGGAGCACAGAGTCTCCTCTGGAGGTGCCTGAGCCATGGAGCACAGAGTCTCCTCTGGAGGTGCCTGAGCACAGAGTCTCCTCTGGAGGTGCCTGAGCACAGAGTCTCCTCTGGAGGTGCCTGAGCCATGGAGCACAGAGTCTCCTCTGGAGGTGCCGGAGCTACAGAGTCTCCTCTGGAGGTGCCTGAGTCATAGAGCACAGAGTCTCCTCTGGAGGTGCCTGAGTCATAGAGCACAGAGTCTCCTCTGGAGGTGCCGGAGCACAGAGTCTCCTCTGGAGGTGCCTGAGCACAGAGTCTCCTCTGGAGGTGCCTGAGTCATGGAACACAGTCTCCTCTGGAGGTGCCTGAGTCATGGAGCACAGAGTCTCCTCTGGAGGTGCCTGAGTCATGGAGCACAGAGTCTCCTCTGGAGGTGCCTGAGTCATGGAGCACAGAGTCTCCTCTAGAGGTGCCTGAGTCATGGAGCACAGAGTCTCCTCTGGAGGTGCCTGAGCCATGGAGCACAGAGTCTCCTCTGGAGGTGCCGGAGCACAGAGTCTCCTCTGGAGGTGCCGGAGCACAGAGTCTCCTCTGGAGGTGCCTGAGTCATGGAGCACAGAGTCTCCTCTGGAGGTGCCTGAGTCATGGAGCACAGAGTCTCCTCTGGAGGTGCCTGAGTCATGGAGCACAGAGTCTCCTCTAGAGGTGCCGGAGCACAGAGTCTCCTCTGGAGGTGCCTGAGCTACAGAGTCTCCTCTGGAGGTGCCTGAGTCATGGAGCACAGAGTCTCCTCTAGAGGTGCCTGAGCCATGGAGCACAGAGTCTCCTCTGGAGGTGCCGGAGCACAGAGTCTCCTCTGGAGGTGCCTGAGTCATAGAGCACAGAGTCTCCTCTGGAGGTGCCTGAGTCATGGAGCACAGAGTCTCCTCTGGAGGTGCCTGAGTCATAGAGCACAGAGTCTCCTCTGGAGGTGCCGGAGCACAGAGTCTCCTCTGGAGGTGCCTGAGTCATAGAGCACAGAGTCTCCTCTAGAGGTGCCGGAGCACAGAGTCTCCTCTGGAGGTGCCTGAGTCATGGAGCACAGAGTCTCCTCTGGAGGTGCCTGAGTCATGGAGCACAGAGTCTCCTCTGGAGGTGCCGGAGCCATGGAACACAGAGTCTCCTCTGGAGGTGCCTGAGTCATGGAGCACAGAGTCTCCTCTGGAGGTGCCTGAGCTACAGAGTCTCCTCTGGAGGTGCCTGAGTCATGGAGCACAGAGTCTCCTCTGGAGGTGCCTGAGCACAGAGTCTCCTCTGGAGGTGCCTGAGTCATGGAGCACAGAGTCTCCTCTGGAGGTGCCTGAGTCATGGAACACAGAGTCTCCTCTGGAGGTGCCTGAGCACAGAGTCTCCTCTGGAGGTGCCTGAGTCATGGAGCACAGAGTCTCCTCTGGAGGTGCCTGAGTCATGGAGCACAGAGTCTCCTCTGGAGGTGCCTGAGTCATGGAGCACAGAGTCTCCTCTGGAGGTGCCTGAGCCATGGAGCACAGAGTCTCCTCTGGAGGTGCCTGAGCACAGAGTCTCCTCTGGAGGTGCCTGAGTCATGGAGCACAGAGTCTCCTCTGGAGGTGCCTGAGTCATAGAGCACAGAGTCTCCTCTGGAGGTGCCTGAGTCATGGAGCACAGAGTCTCCTCTGGAGGTGCCTGAGTCATGGAGCACAGAGTCTCCTCTGGAGGTGCCTGAGTCATGGAGCACAGAGTCTCCTCTGGAGGTGCCTGAGTCATGGAGCACAGAGTCTCCTCTGGAGGTGTCTGAGTCATGGAACACAGAGTCTCCTCTGGAGGTGCCTGAGCACAGAGTCTCCTCTGGAGGTGCCGGAGCACAGAGTCTCCTCTGGAGGTGCCTGAGCACAGAGTCTCCTCTGGAGGTGCCGGAGCACAGAGTCTCCTCTGGAGGTGCCTGAGCCATGGAGCACAGAGTCTCCTCTGGAGGTGCCGGAGCACAGAGTCTCCTCTCGAGGTGCCGGAGCCATGGAGCACAGAGTCAATGAGTAGCTGGCCTAATATTACATGATTACATGTATCCTCCCCAAGCTTCTAAAAGCCATTTAACAACATTCAGCATGTTGCCATCTATTTTTCCCAACATCAATCGGTTAAAATCACATCGTTAAAATGTTTTCATTCAGTTACAAAAGGAACAGTCCTGGGATGAGCCCTATGGCCGCTTCGAAGGTTACAATGCAACCAAGCTGTGTCTGTATGAACCTACGTGTGTCACGACTTCCGCCGAAGTCGGCCCTTCTCCTTGTTCGGGTGGTGTTCGGCGGTCGACGTCACCGGCTTTCTAGTCACCATCGATCCATTTTTCAGTTTCGTTTTGTTTTGTCTGTATTATACACACCTGGTTTCAATTCCCCCATCATGTTCCCTATTTAACCCTCTGGCTTTCATTTCTGTTTTGTCCGTGATTGTTTGTGCGTTAGTGGTTGTGATGATTACGTGTGTGTTTGTGATTATTTCCATTTGTGGAACTTTTGCCTATATTTTGAGTAAAACACTGTGGTTTCGCTCAACACCTGTGTCCTGCGCTTGACTGCGATACTTCTCCGCACACAATCCTGACAACGTGCCAAATTAAAAAGCACAGGATACTTGTGTCAGGATAAAACAGCTCTGCCTTGCTTGGTAAGTAATATCGACCAAATAAGCAATTTTAGCCCTATTTGCATCAAATATGTATGCTCCTGAGACAAGGTAACTTTAAACATGTTCATGGGGACAACGTTTCAGACAAATTAAACATGTTCACGGGGACAACGTTTCTGACAAATTAAACATGTTCACGGGGACAACGTTTCAGACAAATTAAACATGTTCACGGGGACAACGTTTCAGACAAATTAAACATGTTCATGGGGACAACGTTTCTGACAAATTAAACATGTTCAAGGGGACAACGTTTCTGACAAATTAAACATGTTCACGGGGACAACGTTTCAGACAAATTAAACATGTTCACGGGGACAACGTTTCGAACAAATTAAACATGTTCACGGGGACAACGTTTCAGACAAATTAAACATGTTCACGGGGACAACGTTTCAGACAAATTAAACATGTTCACGGGGACAACGTTTCAGACAAATTAAACATGTTCATGGGGACAACGTTTCAGACAAATTAAACATGTTCATGGGGACAACGTTTCAGACAAATTAAACATGTTCACGGGGACAACGTTTCTGACAAATTAAACATGTTCATGGGGACAACGTTTCTGACAAATTAAACATGTTCATGGGGACAACGTTTCAGACAAATTAAACATGTTCATGGGGACAACGTTTCAGACAAATTAAACATGTTCATGGGGACAACGTTTCAGACAAATTAAACATGTTCACGGGGACAACGTTTCAGACAAATTAAACATGTTCACGGGGACAACGTTTCAGACAAATTAAACATGTTCATGGGGACAACGTTTCAGACAAATTAAACATGTTCACGGGGACAACGTTTCAGACAAATTAAACATGTTCATGGGGACAACGTTTCGAACAAATTAAACATGTTCACGGGGACAACGTTTCAGACAAATTAAACATGTTCACGGGGACAACGTTTCAGACAAATTAAACATGTTCATGGGGACAACGTTTCTGACAAATTAAACATGTTCATGGGGACAACGTTTCAGACAAATTAAACATGTTCACGGGGACAACGTTTCAGACAAATTAAACATGTTCACGGGGACAACGTTTCTGACAAATTAAACATGTTCACGGGGACAACGTTTCAGACAAATTAAACATGTTCACGGGGACAACGTTTCAGACAAATTAAACATGTTCACGGGGACAACGTTTCAGACAAATTAAACATGTTCACGGGGACAACGTTTCTGACAAATTAAACATGTTCACGGGGACAACGTTTCTGACAAATTAAACATGTTCATGGGGACAACGTTTCAGACAAATTAAACATGTTCACGGGGACAACGTTTCTGACAAATTAAACATGTTCACGGGGACAACGTTTCTGACAAATTAAACATGTTCACGGGGACAACGTTTCAGACAAATTAAACATGTTCACGGGGACAACGTTTCAGACAAATTAAACATGTTCACGGGGACAACGTTTCTGACAAATTAAACATGTTCACGGGGACAACGTTTCAGACAAATTAAACATGTTCACGGGGACAACGTTTCAGACAAATTAAACATGTTCATGGGGACAACATTTCAAACAAATGGTACCATAAAAAGTTGATGTTGAAGGAAAGGTGGAACGGTCAATGAATGTGCTTGCTGAGACTACACTTTTGATATTCCTCATAGTTTAGGACTATTCTGTTTCTTCATTATTTGTTGTCAAATATGTAGCCTATTCCCTGTGGCTGTTGTTCAAAAGGACACTATTAAACAGAACGACAATTTAAATTGATAGTAGCCTAGTCCTTTGTTCAAATGGAGAAAAAAAAACGTTTTATTTTCTCCCATCTTATAAAAGGAAAGATTCTCAAGATCGGCTACAGCAGAATGATATTTTTGTTTTCTAAATGTTTCTAAATGTTTTTTAATGATTTTATTAAGAACCAAAACACATTGCATGACGTATGCTGTGGTGTTATTTGTTTTTTATTCATCAAATCAGGCCCAAACAATAACACAACAGGCTGTATATGAGTAGATGGGGGAAAACAATGTTTTAGTATGAAGTAGCTCTTAGAAAAGATTGAAGACCTCTGCTCTAGCCCAGACTAATCATATATAACCCATACTGTATTTCTGGAGCTAGATTTTACTATTTCTATAGCAGACTCAGGGTCGCTATTTACGGATATATATATATATATATATATATATAAATAAATAGAATCATCCATATATATATATATATATATAAATAAATAGAATCATCCATATATATATATATCCATAAATCTATATATAGCTTGCCCAAATAATTCACATTTGATCATTCTAAATTAATAATACGATTGCAGTATTATTCTTGTGAATATCATCAATGACTAAATTTAAACCAAAAACTCCAGTTTGTAATTTCAAGTTGACAGTTCTACTTCTTCAATGACGTACCATAACACTGCCATATTGAGAGAACAATGTGTGAAAAGATGAATAAAAATCCATTGCAATTGATCAACATTACTGTGATCACATTATTTGAGGGGAAAAAAAGACAAATTAATCTGAGATTTAACTGCTTTTTCTTTACCTACCAAGTACAAAATTCAAATAATATTATTGCTCTCGGTTAATTTCCTAATTGTCATGTGTTATCCTGGACACATTATCAACAGCTTGACCTGACAATCGAGTTATTTGTGAGAGTTGGTTGGGTTTCAGACCTGTCAATCACTATGGATGTGGATTTTCAAGGAAGGGGGCGGGATGTGTAACCGATGTGAAATGGCTAGCTAGTTAGCGGTGGTGCGCGCTAATAGCGTTTCAATCGGTGACGTCACTCGCTTTGAGACCTTGAAGTAGTGGGCCACCTTGCTCTGCTTTTGTGGAGCGATGGGCAACGATGCTTCGTGGGTGACTGTTGTTGATGTGTGCAGAGGGTCCCTGGTTCGCGCCCGGGGCGAGGGGACGGACTAAAGTTATACTGTTACAGATGTTTGTGAGTCACAGGTTTAGTGGGGTTTCAGACCTGTCAATCAATTATTGAGGGTGGGATTTTCAGGGAAGGGAGTAGATTAGTAATCTTTTCATTAAAACACTTCAATATAATTTATTGTGGCAAAACCTAAGAAAAATGGTTATGTTTAGCTCATAAATATTGCTTCCCCCTGTTAAGAAACCATGTAGAATTGCAGGAAAATAGTTTTAAAATCTCCTGGGCACGATCCAAAACTGAATAATGCTCCACTGGGGAAAAAGTTGCTAGCTCTCTTATATTAACCTGTAATACAAAATACACCAAAACGTCTTAAAACTTTAGCTGTCCCCTTGAGGGTTGATAGGGTGTAAAAAATCCCTGAAAGGAATGAAATATTGTTATTTGTTAGCTAACTAAGCCACCAGTTAGCTAATTTGGCTAGCTGGCTAGGCTTGATAGGGGGGTAAAAGCTAACGTTCTTGTTTTATTGATCTTAGTAACTAGAATCATCTCAAATGAGCTACTCACTTTAGCGTTAACTTCTTTGAGTATTTTCTGAACAGATTTTCACTTCTTTGTTTCTCCAGTTGTCAGTTCGACCACACACAGTTTACAAACTCATTTGTAGCACCCAAATAAAAAACAGTTAGCACCACACGTCATAAAATACGTGATTCTTGTTGCTAGGCTACCGGTTACAGTGCTTTTAGTTTGCAGGTGTGCCTTTATCCTAGAGGTAATACAAAAACTTTAGCTAGTGTCTGAAAGAATGATATGGATTTAATATATGTAAAATTATTGAACATGTTCTCAAAACTCAAATAAGCATCAGAAAGTGTCCATATTTACCATATCAAAAGCATGTCTAGACACTGATATGGACCTCAGCCAATAGACTATATGTGATGAGAACATATACTTGTAGGCCTACTGTTGTAGGCCTAGGCCTACTACTTGTCATCATATAGAGTAAATAAGATGTCCACATAGGCCTATCTCAAGATATCTGATGAGTCAATATCCTGACATACCATGTATGATATCTGGAGGGAATACAGATTTGTGCATAAAATAATATTTCAAATTTTGACAAATTATTGTGCTGAAAACTCAGAAATGCATCAAAATGGTTCTTATTTTCAGCATATCAAGATCCTGCTGTGGACCTGATCCTGCTGTGGACCTGATCCTGCTGTGGACCTGATCCTGCTGTGAACCTGATCCTGCTGTGGACCTGATCCTGCTGTGGACCTGATCCTGCTGTGGACCTCAGCCAAGAGACGCATATCTGGACACCAATTATAGCTTAATATATTGCATGTGCTGAGAAAACACAGATATGCGACCTAGGCCGTCCGTATTTGTCAACATGAAGAGAGAAAATGATGTCACATATTTCGGGATATTGAAGGAGTCCATATCAGGTCATAGGAAATGTCCATGTGTGATATTCAGAGTGATCCCTATATCGCTTACGTCTAAAAATAAATAAAATAAAAAATCTGTATTCAGAATGTCAGAATGTGGTGCAAATCTACAAAACTCCAAAAATATACATTGGACATGGTCTGTATTCTCTAGAATATCACAAACATGTCATGTAAAGATATCCCCCTTATATGGATCCTTTTCACCCAGTGCTCATCCTACACAGTGTTCACATTCAAAACATCTTTGACCTATTATGTACTGTAGAAATTCATCCAGAAAAGTCAAAATCATACAGATGTAGGATCTTAATTTGAGCCAGTTTGCTACAGCAGGAAAATAATCCTGCAGCAACAGTATTATGTGTATTATAATTAAATGGCCATTTTTTTGTTGGGGTTGATACATTTGATAGAAAGGAAAATCAAGTCTGAAATGTCAAAGTGGAAATTACACATTTCAGAAGCCTTTTTAAACCTCAACTATACTACACGTTTTAATTGTCCTGCACTGCAGCAAAGTTATCCTGCAACAGGGTGATCAAATTAACATCCTACATCTGTATGCTACATACATACAAAGCATCAATATACCATGGTTTGGTATATACAGTGCATTCAGAAAGTATTCAGACCCCTTGACTTTTTCCACATTTTGTTACGTTACAGCCTTATTCTAAAATATTTTTTTTTATCCTCAATCTACACACAATACCCCATAATGACAAAGCAAAAACAGGTTTTAGACATTTTTGCAACTTTATATAAAAAATATTTATAAAAATATATCACATTAACATTCAGACCCTTTACTCAGTACTTTGTTGGAGAACCTTTGGCAGCGATTACAGCCTGAAGTCTTCTTGGGTATGACGCTACAAGCTTGGCATACCTGTATTTGGGGAGTTTCTCCCATTCTTCTCTGCAGATCCTCTCAAGCTCTGTCAGGTTGGATGGGGAGCGTCTCTGCACAGCTATTTTCAGATGTCTCCAGAAATGTTTGATCAGGTTCAAGTCCGGGCTCTGGCTGGGCCACTCAAGAACATTCAGAGACTTGTCCCGAAGCCACTCCTGCGTTGTCTTGGCTGTGTGCTTAGGGTCATTGTCCTGTTCGAAGGTGAACCTTCGCCCCAGTCTGAGGTTTACTGGGGCCGGATTCACAAAACATTACTGACAAAAAAACTTAAGAAGAAAAATAAGAAGTTCATAAGATAGTTCGTAAATGCAAAATGTTCTTAGGATTTCATAGTTTTCTTAGGGACTTCGTAAATATCTTTCTTAAGAACTTGGTAAATATCTTCTTATGTGGCAATGACAATAGTGACGTGCTTGAAACCAATAAATAAGCCTATGTGACAGGGATGATAGGATTTGGCTATAATAATAATAAATAACTATAACTATAATAAAGTGTTGATATTTAAATTTTACTCAATTTATTTTTTTTGCTTTATGTCTCGAGAATAAAAATGTTTTAGTTGGCTCGCGAAACCTTTACACACAAACAAACAAAAAGTTATTTTTCATATAGCCATCAGACTAACATTAGCTACTGTACATCAAAACCAAACATGGATAACCAAGGAAACCGCAATAAAAACCTTCAGTAAACAAGAGCTTGAAGTGACGGTGGAGGAAATAGCAGCCAGGAAAAGCTGTTGGGGAGACTCGATAACTGCAGGTTCACTGCAGACACCAAAAAAGAAAGGATGGGCGAGAGTGGCTGAGTCTGATCTTTACTTTTACTTTTTTTATTTTCACCTTCGAGGGCAAAAAACAGTGATGCTGTTCTGTGTGTGTTCTGACGGCAGTTAATTAAGAGGAGCTGAGAGACCAGCTGGAGGAGAAGGTGTTGTCATTCATAGAGATGGTGATAGAGGGACTGCGCGACCGGTAAGTTAGTTAGCTACGTTAGCTAGCTAACGTGTAAAGACATTATAGCCAACATAGCTAACAACGTTAACATCAGCTAAGTTAGCCAAGTTCTTCTCTGCAAATTGACGAGATAGCGCTAGCTATTTAACACTTCTAGAATACCGTAATATATTGTTAATTACTAGCTAGCTAGATAATGCATGTTTAATTTGTATTCTTGTTGTATTTAAATAGCCAACTGTTTCTGTGGTGAAAGAAAACATTCATGGTTACAAAACTACCCATTCGTCTCAAGACAAGGGTTTAGCTGTCCTAAAGTTAAGTACATTACCAAGAAGAAATGATAAAGCATTATTTTCAAGAATCCCATTTCTTCTTAACTTTTTTCTTAGGAAGAAACTTAGAGAAAAACCTTAAGAACATTTTCAATAACTTTATTGAGGAATAGCAACTTTGCTTAACTTTCTTCTTAAGTCTATAGTTAAGGACAAAAATGCCAGTTAAGAAGAAATTTCTTCTTAAGAAAGTTTTGTGAATCTGGCCCCAGAGTACTCTGGAGTAGGTTTTCATCAACGATCTCTCTGTACTTTGTTCCGTTCATCTTTCCCTTGATCCTGACTATTCTCCCAGTCCCTGCCGCTGAAAAAAATGCCCACAGCATGATGCTGCCACCACCATGCTTCACCGTAGGGATGTGCCAGATTCCACCAGACGTGACGCTTGGCATTCAGGCCAAAGAGTTTAATCTTCGTTTCATCAGACCAGAGAATCTTGTATCTCATGGTCTTTGAGTCCTTTAGGTGCCGTTTGGCAAACTCCAAGTGGGCTGTCAGGTGCCTTTTACTGAGGAGTGACTTCCGTCTGGCCACTCTACCATAAATGCCTGATTGGTGAAGCGCTGCAGAGATGGTTGTGCCTCTGGAAGGTTCTCCCATCTCCACAGAGGAACTCTGGAGCTCTGTCAGAGTGACCATCGGGTTCTTGGTCACCTCCCTGGTTGCGCAGTTTGGCTGGGCGGCCAGCTCTAGGAAGAGTCTTGGTGGTTCCAAACTTCTTCCATTTAAGAATGATGGAGGCCACTGTTTTCTTTGGGACCTTCAATGCTGCAGAAATGTTTTGGTACCCTTCCCCAGATCTGTGCCTCGACACAATCCTGTCTCGGAGCTCTACGGACAATTCCTTCGACCACATGGCTTGGTTTTTTCTCTGACATTCACTGTCAACTGTGGGACCTTATATAGACAGGTGTGTGCCTTTACAAATCATGTCCAATCAAATGAATTTACCAGAGGTGGACTCCAATCAAGTTGTAGAAACATCTCAAGGATGATCAATGGAAACAGGATGCACCTGAGCTCAATTTCGAGTCTCATAGCAAAGGGTCTGAATACTTATGTAAGTAAGGTATTTCTGTTTTTATTTGTAATACATTTGCTAATAATAAGAAGGCTGTAACCGAACAAAACGTGGAAAAAAGGAAGGGGTCTGAATACTTTCCGAATGCACTGTACCATGGTTTGTAACTACAGCCATCTTAACAGCTGCACTATCCCACCACACAATTGTAAAACACTCCATTCCATCCACCACCGTATTCTCCTTCCTTGATTAAGATGTCTCCCTCTGACCTTCCCGTTTGGGGAGATTTTAAAGAACTGTGTTGGGAGATTATTGGGCATTTTCTGCAATTATCCATGTGTTAGAAATGTCAGATAAGAGAGTGTATCGGAAGTTGTGCTGAGCGACAGAGTATCTCTCTCTCTCTCTCTCTCTCTCTCTCTCTCTCTCTGAAGCTCTTCAAGGAGAAATAAAGCCTCTACTTGCTAATTCTTCATTTTCTGATCACACCTCTGTCCCAAACTTATTCCCTATATAGTGCACTGCTTTTGTTCAGAACTTTTGACAAGGACCCATAGGGCTCTGGTCAAACGTAGTGCACTATATTGGGACTCAGCCTAGCTGGTAGTGAATGTTTCCCTCCAGAGTTGAGCTGGGTATTAATGTGAGATAACTGACTTCCTCTAATGCTCCAAAAAGGCTTATACAGCTGATGATGAATGGCGATGTTAAAGCTAGATAGGGCTCTACCTTCCAGTCTCCAAAGTGCACTTTTGGGTGGTGGTATATACACACTGCTCAAAAAAATAAAGGGAACAAAGGGAACACTAAAATAACACATCCTAGATCTGAATGAATTAAATATTCTTATTAAATACTTTTTTCTTTACATAGTTGAATGTGCTGACAACAAAATCACACAAAAATTATCAATGGAAATCAAATTTATCAACCCATGGAGGTCTGGATTTGGAGTCACACTCAAAATTAAAGTGGAAAACCACACTACCTCCCTACAACGCCTGGGCATGCTCCTGATGAGGTGGCGGATGGTCTCCTGAGGGATCTCCTCCCACACCTGGACTAAAGCATCCGCCAACTCCTGGACAGTCTGTGGTGCAACGTGGCGTTGGTGGATGGAGCGAGACATGATGTCCCAGATGTGCTCAATTGGATTCAGCTCTGGGGAACGGGCGGGCCAGTCCATAGCATCAATGCCTTCCTCTTGCAGGAACTGCTGACACACTCCAGCCACATGAGGTCTAGCATTGTCTTGCATTAGGAGGAACCCAGGGCCAACCGCACCAGCATATGGTCTCACAAGGGGTCTGAGGATCTCATCTCAGTACCTAATGGCAGTCAGGCTACCTTTGGCGAGCACATGGAGGGCTGTGCGGCCCCCCAAAGAAATGCCACCCCACACCATGACTGACCCACCGCCAAACCGGTCATGCTGGAGGATGTTGCAGGCAGCAGAACGTTCTCCACGGCGTCTCCAGACTCTGTCATGTGTGTCACATGTGCTCAGTGTGAACCTGCTTTCATCTGTGAAGAGCACAGGGCGCCAGTGGCGAATTTGCCAATCTTGGTGTTCTCTGGCAAATGCCAAACGTCCTGCACGGTGTTGGGCTGTAAGCACAACCCCCACCTGTGGACGTCGGGCCCTCATACCACCCTCATGGAGTCTGTTTCTGACCATTTGAGCAGACATATGCACATTTGTGGCCTGCTGGAGGTCATTTTCCAGGGCTCTGGCAGTGCTCCTCCTGCTCCTCCTTGCACAAAGGCGGAGGTAGCGGTCCTGCTGCTGGGTTGTTGCCCTCCTACGGCCTCCTCCACGTCTCCTGATGTACTGGCCTGTCTCCTGGTAACGCCTCCATGCTCTGGACACTACGCTGACAGACACAGCAAACCTTCTTGCCACAGCTCACATTGATGTGCCATCCTGGATGAGCTGCACTACCTGAGCCACTTGTGTGGGTTGTAGACTCCGTCTCATGCTACCACTAGAGTGAAAGCACCGCCAGCATTCAAAAGTGACCAAAACATCAGCCAGGAAGCATAGGAACTGAGAAGTGGTCTGTGGTCACCTCCTGCAGAACCACTCCTTTATTGGGGGTGTCTTGCTAATTGCCTATAATTTCCACCTGTTGTCTATTCCATTTGCACAACAGCATGTGGAATTTATTGTCAATCAGTGTTGCTTCCTAAGTGGACAGTTTGATTTCACAGAAGTGTGATTGACTTGGAGTTACATTGTGTTGTTTAAGTGTTCCCTTTATTTTTTTGAGCAGTGTATGTATATGTGTGTATATATGTATTTTTTTTAATAAATGTTATGTCGTCGTTGTTCTCAACTTTAAATTCTCATCTATAATTCAGAAATAAAAAGTTGCATGTCTTGATTGTTGACCAATGACCAGTCATCATCATCATCATCATCACTCCAGTTTTCTAACAGAGTAGAGCTACGTTTATCATCTATATAAAATCTACTACTGACTCATCTTGGCCGGAACAATAGACTACATGGCGATTTGATTGATCATTTTCATATTTAAAACAGGCCTAGATTCAGATCGTTTGGGCTGGCTATATGAGATAGGCAGCTTTAACATCACACTGCTTTCAATATTATCGGATGGAATGTCACACGCAATCACACACGCACACAAACACACCCAATCACACACGCACACAAACACACCCAATCACACGCGCACACAAACACACCCAATCACACGCGCACACAAACACACCCAATCACACACACACAAACAAACACAGACTCACCTCAGTAAGAAGAGACAGAGGGATCTATTTGAACCCGATCTAAGCTCAGCCTGTAGGTTCAGCGTTGTGTTAGAAATGTTTTAGCTATTTTCCACTATCTCAATTATATCTGAGCACTCGCTGGCATTGGAGCTAAAGGGCTGGGTTTTGATGAATAAACAAGTAGCGGGTGTGTCGAGGATTGGCACCTCACTGGCCAATCAGAACGTGCTCCAGGCTTCAGGTTGAGTATTCAATTCACGCAGTCTTTTTATGTATAAGAATCAACTCCAATTCCAATGTTAGTCCGTTTATAGTTTGTTAAATGGTTTACAGGAATAAAACAACAGAATGTCGACCTACGTTAAATACGTTAAATACGTTAACTTGAACTCATTAGCAGATCACATTGTTCTAAGTAACAACATTTACACTGATATAGGGTCTAGGACTACTGTACATTGCATTATGGCTGAGCAGGGACATGACAAACATTGGCAATAAGTAAGATTAAATTCATTATTGATATGGCCTAAAAAAAAAGAGAGAATGAATCAATTCTAATCAAATAGGCTATGTCACACTTACAGGCACCGTCATTTCTCCCCGTGGTCATATCATATTAAAACAAAAGCAGACTACGGGAGGGTTTTCGGCCAAAACGGGACACGCATGGCTAATATAATGTGGGCCTGAGATCAGCCCTTAGCCGTGGTATATCGCGCCTTGGTACTTAAATAACACACGGCGACATGGCTGCTCTATTTTCCATGCAGTAGAAAAGTACACCAACCTACACTACTTTTATCCACTTAAAGTTGCCTAGAGAACGCAGTGCTGCACTATTGGACCAAATGGCACCCTATTCCCTATATAGTGCACTACTTTAGAATAGGGTAGCATTTAAGATGCACACCTGTTTAAACTACAACTGAAAAAACTGCCAATTTCCTCCGTCAGGAAATGGAATAATCTAAAAATGACCATAAATGAGTCGTTTTCAGAACTGGTGTATTTGAATAGTAATCCCGTAGCCTAGATAATGACCTTTGCGAAGGCAGGTAGTGCTGTCACTAATGGTCTCTGATACAGGGAAGGTATTGTGCCGTAGGCTCTGGTCAAATGTAGTTAACTCTGTAGGGAAGAGGTCATTTGGGAGTCATGCATAGAGACATGTTTCCTATCTAGTCTACATGACCTTTAAAGCAGTGTTACACTGTGGCCACTGCTATAGTGGTCCTGAGCACTCTCAGGTTTTCATCAAGGATCTCTCTGAACATTCCTCCGCCTTTCATTTTATTGCTTAACCTTTATTTAACTAGTTAAAGAACACATTGTTATTTAGAATGACTGCCTAGGAACAGTGGGTTAACTGCCTTGTTCAGGAGCAGAACGACAGATTTTTACCTTGTCAGCTCGTGGGATTCGATCTAGCCACCTTTCGGTTACTGGCCCGATGCTCTAACCGCTAGGCTACCCGCCTCCTCTAACCGCTAGGCTACCCGCCTCCTCTAACCGCTAGGCTACCCGCCTCCTCTAACCGCTAGGCTACCCGCCTCCTCTAACCGCTAGGCTACCCGCCTCCTCTAACCGCTAGGCTACCCGCCTCCTCTAACCGCTAGGCTACCCGCCTCCTCTAACCGCTAGGCTACCCGCCTCCTCTAACCGCTAGGCTACCCGCCTCCTCTAACCACTAGGCTACCCGCCTCTTCTAACCACTAGGCTACCCGCCTCTTCTAACCACTAGGCTACCCGCCTCTTCTAACCACTAGGCTACCCGCCTCCTCTAACCACTAGGCTACCCGCCTCCTCTAACCACTAGGCTACATGCCTCCTCTAACCACTAGGCTACCTGCCTCCTCTGAACTCTAACCACTAGGCTACCTACCTCCTCTACACACTAACCACTAGGCTACCTGCCTCCTCTAACCACTAGGCTACCTACCTCCTGTACACTCTAACCACTAGGCTACCCGCCTCCTCTAACCGCTAGGCTACCCGCCTCCTCTAACCGCTAGGCTACCCGCCTCCTCTAACCGCTAGGCTACCCGCCTCCTCTAACCGCTAGGCTACCCGCCTCCTCTAACCGCTAGGCTACCCGCCTCCTCTAACCGCTAGGCTACCCGCCTCCTCTAACCGCTAGGCTACCCGCCTCTTCTAACCACTAGGCTACCCGCCTCCTCTAACCACTAGGCTACCCGCCTCCTCTAACCACTAGGCTACCCGCCTCCTCTAACCACTAGGCTACCCGCCTCCTCTAACCACTAGGCTACATGCCTCCTCTAACCACTAGGCTACCTGCCTCCTCTACACTCTAACCACTAGGCTACCTACCTCCTCTACACACTAACCACTAGGCTACCTGCCTCCTCTAACCACTAGGCTACCTACCTCCTCTACACTCTAACCACTAGGCTACCCGCCTCCTCTAACCACTAGGCTACCCGCCTCCTCTAACCACTAGGCTACCCGCCTCCTCTAACCACTAGGCTACCCGCCTCCTCTAACCACTAGGCTACATGCCTCCTCTAACCACTAGGCTACATGCCTCCTCTAACCACTAGGCCAGCCTGCCTCCTCTAACCACTAGGCCAGCCTGCCTCCTCTAACCACTAGGCCAGCCTGCCTCCTCTAACCACTAGGCCAGCCTGCCTCCTCTAACCACTAGGCCAGCCTGCCTCCTCTAACCACTAGGCCAGCCTGCCTCCTCTAACCACTAGGCCAGCCTGCCTCCTCTAACCACTAGGCCAGCCTGCCTCCTCTAACCACTAGGCCAGCCTGCCTCCTCTAACCACTAGGCTACCTGCCTCCTCTAACCACTAGGCTACCTGCCTCCTCTAACCACTAGGCCAGCCTGCCTCCTCTAACCACTAGGCCAGCCTGCCTCCTCTAACCACTAGGCCAGCCTGCCCCCTCTAACCACTAGGCTACCTGCCTCCTCTAACCACTAGGCCAGCCTGCCTCCTCTAACCACTAGGCTACCTGCCTCCTCTAACCACTAGGCCATCCTGCCTCCCATTCTGCATGACCTTTAAAGGAGTGTAACACTGTGGCCACCAATCACTGATCATCACAGTCATCATGCAGCTGTTGTGTGTGTGTGTGTGTGTGTGTGTGTGTGTGTGTGTGTGTGTGTGTGTGTGTGTGTTTTTCTACATTACAGGACCCCAATGTCCTAACAATTCATCCGAATGTCCTGACAAGGTAGAAAACCAGCTACACACACACACACTTCCTGAATTAGTACAATAATTATTTTAAGCTGAAGGGTTACTGATGACTCACCCCATTCCGTACAAATTTGCGCAACCGCGACATTCAAACGAGGCTGCAAAGAAAACTAATGGGACTGTAGCGACTGTGTTGGCATCAACGTCCGGGGGGTGGACTACGTTTCTATTCAAGCGTTGATTGACATGGTAATCGACCAATAGTATTGGAGAAAAGTTGGGAAAAAAGGGAGCCCTTTGACACTGTTAAATTGTGACGTAACGTACAGCACGCATAATGCAACTCATTCTGTGTCGTACAGCCTCTCTCCACCAGGTGTAGAGCTTCTCTCGCAGATTAAAAACAAGAAAGGTACAGGAACAGGGTAAGGGGGAACAGGGACAGGGTAAGGTGGGACAGGGACAGGGTAAGGGGGGACAGGGACAGGGTAAGGGGGGACAGGGACAGGGTAAGGGGGGACAGGGACAGGGTAAGGGGGGACAGGGACATGGTAAGGGGGGACAGGGACAGGGTAAGGGGGGACAGGGACAGGGTAAGGGGGGACAGGGACAGGGTAAGGGGGGACAGGGACAGGGTAAGGGGGGACAGGGACAGGGTAAGGGGGGACAGGGACAGGGTAAGGGGGGACAGGGACAGGGTAAGGGGGGACAGGGACAGGGTAAGGGGGACAGGGACATGGTAAGGGGGGACAGGGACAGGGTAAGGGGGGACAGGGACAGGGTAAGGGGGGAACAGAGACAGGGTAAGGGGGGACAGGGACAGGGTAAGGGGGGACAGGGACAGGGTAAGGGGGGACAGGGACAGGGTCAGGGGGGACAGAGACAGGGTCAGGGGGGACAGGGACAGGGGGGACAGGGACAGGGTAAGGGGGGACAGGGACAGGGTAAGGGGGGACAGGGACAGGGTAAGGGACAGGGACAGGGTAAGGGAAAGGGACAGGGTAAGGGGACAGGGACAGGGTAAGGGAAAGGGACAGGGTAAGGGAAAGGGACAGGGTAAGGGACAGGGTAAGGGAAAGGGACAGGGTAAGGGGACAGGGACAGGGTAAGGGGACAGGGTAAGGGGGGGACAGGGTCAGGGGGGGACAGGGTCAGGGAGGATGGGACAGGGTCAGGGAGGATGGGACAGGGTCAGGGAGGATGGGACAGGGTCAGGGAGGATGGGACAGGGTCAGGGGGGACAGGGACTGGGTAAGGGGGGACAGGGACTGGGTAAGGGGGGACAGGGACAGGGTAAGGGGGGACAGGGACAGGGTAAGGGGGGACAGGGACAGGGTAAGGGGACAGGGACAGGGTAAGGGGACAGGGACAGGGTAAGGGGACAGGGTAAGGGTCAGGGACAGGGTAAGGGGACAGGGACAGGGACAGGGTAAGGGGACAGGGACAGGGACAGGGTAAGGGGACAGGGACAGGGTAAGGGGACAGGGACAGGGTAAGGGGGGAACAGAGACAGGGTAAGGGGGGACAGGGACAGGGTAAGGGGGGAACAGAGACAGGGTAAGGGGGGACAGGGACAGGGTAAGGGGACAGGGACAGGGACAGGGTAAGGGGACAGGGACAGGGTAAGGGGGAACAGAGACAGGGTAAGGGGGGACAGGGACAGGGTAAGGGGGGACAGGGACAGGGTAAGGGGGGACAGGGACAGGGTAAGGGGGGACAGGGACAGGGTAAGGGGGGACAGGGTAAGGGGGGACAGGGTAAGGGGGGACAGGGTAAGGGGGGACAGGGACAGGGTAAGGGGGGACAGGGACAGGGTAAGGGGGGGGACAGGGACAGGGTAAGGGGGGGGGACAGGGACAGGGTAAGGGGGGAACAGAGACAGGGTAAGGGGGGACAGGGACAGGGTAAGGGGGGACAGGGACAGGGTAAGGGGGGACAGGGACAGGGTCAGGGGGGACAGGGACAGGGTCAGGGGGGACAGGGACAGGGGGGACAGGGACAGGGGGGACAGGGACAGGGTAAGGAGGGACAGGGACAGGGTAAGGGGGGACAGGGACAGGGTAAGGGGGGACAGGGACAGGGTAAGGGGGGAACAGGGACATCGTAAGGGGGGACAGGGACAGGGTAAGGGGGGGACAGGGACAGGGTCAGGGGGGACAGGGTAAGGGGTAAGGGGGGACAGGGACAGGGTAAGGGGGGACAGGGACAGGGTAAGGGGGGGGGTGCCGAGTCAATTGTACAACTGAATGCATTCATTGTTTGTGTCATCACTGCGAGCCATCATGACTCTCAAAAGCCGCGACAGACGCGGTTTACTTCTGAAGCTCACTTTAGCGCCGCCCCTAAAAACCCTTATTCAAATTCAACACAAACCTTCAAATGGGTATGTAATGACACATTATATAAACTCTTTATAGTGTTTTATTTACATTTTAGAGGTGATAAATTGGACAGATCGGGTGAAAAAAGCTGTTTCCCCACACCCTTTCACTATCACGCAGTAGGTTCCGCCATTTTGAAAAAGACCAGGCGGAGCTCCATGGCCTTCTTCAATCAGAGACGGGCAGCAGGAAGTTCTCGTCATTTATTTTGCTGGAAAGGGAAGAAATTGTGCTTTACAATGGTATTCATATTACAGTTGACCTGGAAGTATTACGTTTCTTGTGCGCTAAAATAAGGTCAATTGTACGTTACAGCGCGATATACAAGGTTAAGGGTTACGGTTAGGGTTACGGTTAGGGTTAGGTTAAGGGTTATGGTTAGGGTTAGGTTCAGGGGTTAGGGAAAATAGGATTTGTAATGGACAAACATTTTAACTCACAAAAAAGTCCAGAAATGTCACAATAATAAAGCAGTGTGTGTTGTGTAATTCGGTGGTGGAACACAATCTTGTTTAATAAGTCATTGAGGTTACGCTGTCCACAGCAGGCCTACGGTAACGCTGCCCACAGCAGGCCTACGGTAACGCTGCCCACAGCAGGTCTACGGTAACGCTGCCCACAGCAGGCCTACGGTAACGCTGCCCACAGCAGGCCTACGGTAACGCAGGCCTACGGTAACGCTGCCCACAGCAGGCCTACGGTAACGCTGCCCACAGCAGGCCTACGGTAACGCTGCCCACAGCAGGCCTACGGTAACGCTGCCCACAGCAGGCCTACGGTAACGCTGCCCACAGCAGGCCTACGGTAACACAGCAGGCCTACGGTAACGCTGCCCACAGCAGGCCTACGGTAACACAGCAGGCCTACGGTAACGCTGCCCACAGCAGGCCTACGGTAACACAGCAGGCCTACGGTAACGCTGCCCACAGCAGGCCTACGGTAACACAGCAGGCCTACGGTAACGCTGCCCACAGCAGGCCTACGATAACACAGCCCACAGCAGGCCTACGGTAACACAGCCCACAGCAGGCCTACGGTAACGCTGCCCACAGCAGGCCTACAGTAACGCTGCCCACAGCAGGCCTACGGTAATACAGCAGGCCTACGGTAACGCTGCCCACAGCAGGCCTACGGTAACGCTGCCCACAGCAGGCCTACGGTAACGCTGCCCACAGCAGGCCTACGGTAACGCTGCCCACAGCAGGCCTACGGTAACGCTGCCCAAAGCAGGCCTACGGTAACGCTGCCCACAGCAGGCCTACGGTAACACAGCCCACAGCAGGTCTACGGTAACGCAGCCCACAGCAGGCCTACGGTAACGCAGCCCACAGCAGGCCTACGGTAACGCAGCAGGCCTACGGTAACGCTGCCCACAGCAGGCCTACGGTAACGCTGCCCACAGCAAGCCTACGGTAACGCTGCCCACAGCAGGCCTATGGTAACGCAGCAGGCCTACGGTAACGCAGCCCACAGCAGGCCTACGGTAACGCAGCCCACAGCAGGCCTACGTAACGCAGCCCACAGCAGGCCTACGGTCACGCAGCCCACAGCAGGCCTACGGTAACGCTGCCCACAGCAGATCTACGGTGACACAACCCACAACAGGCCTACGGTAACACAGCCCACAGCAGGCCTACGGTAACGCAGCCCACAGCAGACCTACAGTAACACAGCCCATAGCAGGCCTACGGTAACACAGCCCACAGCAGGCCTACGGTAACGCAGCCCACAGCAGGCCTGCGGTAACGCAGCCCACAGCAGGCCTGCGGTAACGCAGCCCACAGCAGACCTACAGTAACGCAGCAGTCCTACGGTAACACAGCCCACAGCAGGCCTACGGTAACGCAGCCCACAGCAGGCCTACGGTAACGCAGCCCACAGCAGACCTACAGTAACGCAGCAGTCCTACGGTAACACAGCCCACAACAGGCCTACGGTAACAGAGCACACAGCAGGCCTACAGTCACGCAGCCCACAGCAGGCCTACGGTAACGCAGCCCACAGCAGGCCTACGGTAACGCAGCCCACAGCAGGCCTACGGTAACAGAGCACACAGCAGGCCTACGGTAACGCAGCAGGCCTACGGTAACACAGCCCACAGCAGGTCTACGGTAACACAGCCCACAGCAGGCCTACGGTAACGCAGCCCACAGCAGGCCTACGGTAACGCAGCAGTCCTACGGTAACACAGCCCACAGCAGGCCTACGGTAACGCAGCCCACAGCAGGCCTACGGTAACGCAGCCCACAGCAGGCCTACAGTAACGCAGCAGTCCTACGGTAACACAGCCCACAGCAG
>NW_024061403.1:0-82500 GCF_016432855.1 Salvelinus namaycush | reverse complement strand
CTCTTTACAATAAGTTGCTGCTCTTTACAATAAGTTGCTGCTCTTTACAATAAGCTGCTGCTCTTTACAATAAGTTGCTGCTCTTTACAATAAGTTGCTGCTCTTTACAATAAGTTGCTACTCTTTACAATAAGTTGCTGCTCTTTACAATAAGTTGCTGCTCTTTACAATAAGTTGCTGCTCTTTACAATAAGTTGCTGCTCTTTACAATAAGTTGCTGCTCTTTACAATAAGTTGCTGCTCTTTACAATAAGCTGCTGCTCTTTACAATAAGCTGCTGCTCTTTACAATAAGCTGCTGCTCTTTACAATAAGCTGCTGCTCTGTCACATATTGTAGTAGTTCATTGTATTGTAAAGGCCCATAGTGCTCTGGTCAAAAGTAGTGCACTAAGGGATAATCGAGTGACTATGCATTCTATGAAAAATAATTAACAACCGTAGAAGGTGTGTTATTTTCCAGAGAACGCATAGAGCCCCGAGTTGATTCTCCTTTTTATACCATGGCTATAATTTAACACCTTTTCAGGTAGAAATGTGTTCAACCATTGAAGTAGCGAGCAACTTTACTAGACAGCTACGGTAGTTGCCTTGGTAACCAAACAAAACAGACTTGCTCGTTCATCTAACCAAACCATCAGTCCTAGCTTGCTATTATGAAAATCGAAATTTAACCATAACAATAATATTTTCAATTGGACTTTTGCTTTCAAAAGCAGCTCAAACACAGACCAAGTAACTATGAACTATAGCCATTAAAGTTCTACCGTATGTTATTTAAGCCATGAGGCACCTCGGGGGTTGTGGTATATGGCCAATATACCACGGCTATGGGCTGTTCTTAGGGACGACACAACGCGGAGTGCCTGGACACAGCCCTTAGCCGTGGTATATTGGTCATATACCACAAACCCCGAGGTGCCTTGTGGCTATTATAAAGTGGTTACCAACGTAATTAGAGCAGTAAAAATACATGTTTTTGTCACATCCGTGGTATAAGGTCTGATATGCCACGGCTGTCAACTAATCAGCATTCAGGGTTCAAACCACCCAGTTTATAAAAGGGAAATAATGCACACTCTAGAATTCCATTCAAGCCAATAAGAAACAACTATTCAACAATGCCATGGTATAAATAGGGAATAGAGTGCCATGTGGGAGGCACCCAGACGACATTCGTTACAGGATTCAAATGGAATCGTACTACACCGGCTCTGATGCTCGTCTGATGTGGCAGGGCTTGAAAACTGTTACGGACTACAAGAGGAAACCCAGCCGCGAGCTGCCCAGTGACGCGAGCCTACCAGACGAGCTAAATGTCTTTTATGCTGGCTTCGAGGCAAGCAACACCGAAGCATGCACGAGAGCACCAGCTGTTCTGGATGACTGTGTGATAACGTTCTCGGTAGCCGATGTGAACAAAACCTTTAAACAGATCAACATTCACAAAGCCGCTGGGCCAGACGGAATACCAGGACGTGTACTCAAAGCATGCGCGGACCAACTGGCAAGTGTCTTCACTGACATTTTCAACCTCTCCCTGCCCGAGTCTGTAATACCTACATGTTTCAAGCAGACCACCATAGTTCATGTGCCCAAGGACGCAAAGGTAACCTTCCTAAATGATTACCACTCACGTCGGTAGCCATGAAGTGCTTTGAAAGGCTGGTCATGGCTCACATCAACAGCATCCTCCCGGTCACCCTAGACCCACTCCAATTCGCATACCAATCCAACAGATGCACAGATGACACAATCTCAATCCACACTGCCCTTTCTCAACTGGACAAAAGGAACACTTACGTGAGAATGCTGTTCATTGACTACAGCTCGATGTTCAGCACCATAGTGCACACAAAGCTCATCACTAAGCTAAGGACCCTGGGACTAAACACCTCCCTCTGAAACTGGATCCTGGACTTCCTGATGGGCCGCCCCCAGGTGGTAAGAGTAGGCAACAACACGTATGCCACACTGATCCTCAACACTGGAGCCCATCAGGGGTGTGTACTTAGTTCCCTCCTGTATTCCCTGTCACCCACAACTGCGTGGCCAAACACGACTCCAACACCATCATTAAGTTTGCTGACAACACAACAGTGACAACGATGAGACGGCCTATAGGGAGGAGGTCAGAGAACTGGCAGTGTGGTGCCAGGACAACAACTTCTCCCTCAAAGGAGCTGATCGTGGACTACAGGAAAAGGCGGGCCGGCTGTATTGGAACGGGTTGAGAGTTTCAAGTTCCTTGGTGTCCACATCACCAACGAGCTATCATGGTCCAAACATACCAAGACAGCCGTGAAGAGGGCACGACAAAACCTTTTACCCCTTAGCAGACTGAAAAGATTTGGCATGGGTCCCCAGATCCTCAAAAGGTTCTACAGCTGCACCATCGAGAGCATCCTGACCGGTTGCATCAGCGCCTGGTATGGTAACTGCTCGGCTTCTGACCGTAAGGCGCTACAGAGGGTAGTGCGAACGGGCCAGTACATCACTGGGGCCAAGCTTCCTGACACCCAGGACCTATATAATAGGCCGTGTCAGAGAAAAGCCCATAAAATTGTCAGAGACTCCAGTCACCCAAGTTATAGACTGTTTTCTCTGCTACCGCACGACAAGCTGTACCAGAGCACCAAGTCTAGGACCAAAAGGCTCCTCAACAGCTTCTGTTCTCAACCCCAAAGCCATTAGACTGCTGAACAATTCATAAAATCGCCACCGGACAATTTACATTGACCCCCCCCCCCTCTTTTGTAAACTGCTGCTACTCGCTGTTTGTTTGTTACCTATGCATAGTCACTTCGCCCCCACCTACATGTACAGATTACCTCAACTAGCCTGTACCCCCGCACACTGACTCGGTACTGGTGCCCCCTGTATATAGCCTCCACACTGACTCTGTATCGGTACCCCCTGTATATAGCCTCCACATTGACTCTGTACCGGTACCCCCTGTATATAGCCTCCACACTGACTCTGTATCGGTACCCCCTGTATGTAGCCTCCACATTGACTCTGTACCGGTACCCCCTGTATATAGCCTCCACATTGACTCTATAACGGTACCCCCTGTATATAGCCTCCACATTGACTCTGTATCGGTACCCCCTGTATATAGCCTCCACATTGACTCTGTATCGGTACCCCCTGTATATAGCCTCCACATTGACTCTGTACCAGTACCCCCTGTATATAGCCTCCACATTGACTCTGTACCGGTACCCCCTGTATATAGCCTCCACATTGACTCTGTATCGGTACCCCCTGTATATAGCCTCGTTATTGTTATTCTTATTGTGTTACTTTATATTGTTACTTTTGATTTTAGTCTACTTTAGTCTATTTTCTTCTTCTTGAACTGCACTGTTGTTTAAGGGCTTGTAAGTAAGCATTTCACTGTAAAGTCTACACTTGTATTCGGTGCAAGTGGCAAATAAAGTTTGATTTGATCATCACGATCAGCATTTGAGTAAATATTCTACTACAGCATGCAGTGGTCGGGCAGAGAGATGGACGAATTAGGCCCCAGCGTTAAAAAAGGCATCAGCCATGGTCGTCTATCTACATCTCGCCCTCTCCCTATATCTACATCCCTCCATCTCTCTCTCTATCCACATCCCTCCATCTCTCTCTCTATCCACATCCCTCCATCTCTCTCTCTATCCACATCCCTCCATCTCTCTCTCTATCTATCCACATCCCTCCATCTCTCTCTCTCTCTATCTATCCACATCCCTCCATCTCTCTCTCTATCCACATCCCTCCATCTCTCTCTCTATCCACATCCCTCCATCTCTCTCTATCCACATCCCTCCATCTCTCCATCTATCCACATCCCTCCATCTCTCTCTCTATCCACATCCCTCCATCTCTCTCTCTCTATCCACATCCCTCCATCTCTCTCTCTATCCACATCCCTCCATCTCTCTCTATCCACATCCCTCCATCTCTCCATCTATCCACATCCCTCCATCTCTCCATCTATCCACATCCCTCCATCTCTCCATCTATCCACATCCCTCCATCTCTCTCTCTCTATCCACATCCCTCCATCTCTCCCTCTATCCACATCCCTCCATCTCTCTCTCTATCTATCCACATCCCTCCATCTCTCTCTCTATCTATCCACATCCCTCCATCTCTCTCTCTATCTATCCACATCCCTCCATCTCTCTCTCTATCCACATCCCTCCATCTCTCTCTCTATCCACATCCCTCCATCTCTCTCTCTATCCACATCCCTCCATCTCTCTCTCTATCCACATCCCTCCATCTCTCTCTCTATCTATCTATCCACATCCCTCCATCTCTCTCTCTATCTATCCACATCCCTCCATCTCTCTCTCTATCCACATCCCTCCATCTCTCTCTCTATCCACATCCCTCCATCTCTCCATCTATCCACATCCCTCCATCTCTCTCTATCCACATCCCTCCATCTCTCTCTCTATCCACATCCCTCCATCTCTCCATCTATCCACATCCCTCCATCTCTCCATCTATCCACATCCCTCCATCTCTCTCTCTCTATCCACATCCCTCCATCTCTCTCTCTCTATCCACATCCCTCCATCTCTCTCTCTCTATCCACATTCCTCCATCTCTCTCTCTCTATCCACATTCCTCCATCTCTCTCTCTATCCACATTCCTCCATCTCTCTCTCTATCCACATCCCTCCATCTCTCTATCCACATTCCTCCATCTCTCTCTCTATCCACATCCCTCCATCTCTCCATCTATCCACATCCCTCCATCTCTCTCTATCCACATCCCTCCATCTCTCCATCTATCCACATCCCTCCATCTCTCCATCTATCCACATCCCTCCATCTCTCTCTCTCTATCCACATCCCTCCATCTCTCTCTCTCTATCCACATCCCTCCATCTCTCTCTCTCTATCCACATTCCTCCATCTCTCTCTCTCTATCCACATTCCTCCATCTCTCTCTCTCTATCCACATTCCTCCATCTCTCTCTCTATCCACATCCCTCCATCTCTCTCTATCTACATCCCTCCATCTCTCTCTATCCACATCCCTCCATCTCTCTCTCTATCCACATCCCTCCATCTCTCTCTCTATCCACATCCCTCCATCTCTCTCTCTATCCACATCCCTCCATCTCTCTCTCTATCCACATTCCTCCATCTCTCTCTCTATCCACATCCCTCCATCTCTCTCTCTCTATCCACATCCCTCCATCTCTCTCTCTCTATCCACATCCCTCCATCTCTCTCCCTCTATCCACATCCCTCCATCTCTCTCTCTATCTATCCACATCCCTCCATCTCTCTCTCTCTATCCACATCCCTCCATCTCTCTCTCTCTATCCACATCCCTCCATCTCTCTCTCTCTATCCACATCCCTCCATCTCTCTCTCTCTATCCACATTCCTCCATCTCTCTCTCTATCCACATTCCTCCATCTCTCTCTCTATCCACATCCCTCCATCTCTCTCTCTATCCACATCCCTCCATCTCTCTCTCTATCCACATTCCTCCATCGCTCTCTCTCTATCCACATCCCTCCATCGCTCTCTCTCTATCCACATCCCTCCATCGCTCTCTCTCTATCCACATCCCTCCATCTCTCTCTCTATCCACATCCCTCCATCTCTCTCTCTATCCACATCCCTCCATCTCTCTCTCTATCCACATCCCTCAATCTCTCTCTATCCACATCCCTCCATCTCTCCATCTATCCACATCTCTCCATCTCTCCACATCCCTCCATCTCTCTCTCTATCCACATCCCTCCATCTCTCTCTCTATCCACATCCCTCCATCTCTCTCTCTATCCTCATCCCTCCATCTCTCTCTCTCTATCCACATCCCTCCATCTCTCTCTATCCACATCCCTCCATCTCTCTCTCTATCCTTTATGGCCACAGCTGCTGCTACTATTTAAAGAGGTTTAATATTTAATTCACCCTGCTGAATAAACTATCTGTACAAAAGTATGTGGACAGCCCTTCAAATTAGTAGATTTCGCTATTTCAGCCACAGCCGTTGCTGACAGGTGTATACAAATTGAGCACACAGCCATGCAATCTCCATTGACAAACATTGGCAGAGGAATGGCCTTACTGAAGAGCTCAGTGACTTTCAATGTGGCACCGTCATAGGATGCCACCTTTACAACAAGTAAATTCGTCAAATTTCTGCTAGAGCTTCCCCGGGTCAAATGTAGGTGTTGAGATTGTGAAGTGGAAATGTCAAGGAGCAACAACGGCTCAGCCGCGAAGTGGTAGACCAAACAAGCTCACAGAATGGGACCGCAGAGTGCTGAAGTGCATAGCGTAAAAATCATCTGTCCTCGGTTGCAACTCTCACTACCGAGTTCCAAACTGCCTCTGGAAGCAACGTCAGCACAATAACTGTTTGTCGGGCGCTTCATGAAATGGGTTTCCATGGCCAACCGTCGGCCGCATCACGCTTCAGAATCTGGCAGCCCGACGGACAAATCTGGGTTTAGCGGATGCCAGGAAAAAGCTACCTGCCCCAATGCATAGTGCCAACTGTAAAGTTTGGTGGAGGAGGAATAATGGTCTGGGGCTGTTTTTCATGGTTCGGGTTAGCCTCTAACGAGCCTCAACCCCGGATCCGGGATCACCCCCCACCCCCCCCGAACTGATTAGCATCGCTAGCATAGCGTCACAATTAAATAGTAGCATCTAAATATCATTAAATCACAAGTCCAAGCCACCTAATGAAAGATACAGATCTTGTGAATAAAGCCACCATTTCAGATTTTTAAAATGTTTTACAGGGAAGACACAATATGTAAATCTATTAGCTAACCACGTTAGCAAAGGACACGATTTTTTTACTCCCAACAGCTTTTTCCTGCGTCAGTAGCTATCACTAATTCGACTAAATAAAAATATATATAGCCACTAACCAAGAAACAACTTCATAATATGACAGTCTCAGAACCTTAGTTCCAGTGAAGGGAAATCTTAACGCTACAGCATACAACGACATTCTAGACGATTCTGTGCTTCCAACTTTGTGACAACAGTTTGGGAAAGGCTCTTTCCTGTTTCAGCATGACAATGCCCCCGTGTAGAAAGCGAGGCCCATACAGAAATGGTTTGTGGAGATCGGTGTGGAAGAACTTGACTAGCCTGCTCGGAGCCCTGACATCAACGCCATCGAACACCTTTGGGATGAATTGGAACGCCGACTGCAATCCAGGCCAAATCGCCCAACATCACTGCCCGACCTCACTAATACTCTTATGGCTGAATGGAAGCAAGTCCCCGCAGCAATGTTCCAACATCTAGTGGAAAGCTCATTACAAAATCATGGGCATTAATATGGAGTTGGTCCCTCCTTTGCTGCTATAACAGCTTCCACTCTTCTGAGTAGTGTGTTCGACGAGCAGGTGTGCACATACTTTTGGTCATGTAGTGTATGCTTCTGTGCCTTTCTCCTCCATTACCCTCCTCCCTCCCCCCTCCCTCTCCCCTCCCCTCTCCTCCATTACCCTCCTCCCTCCCCCCTCCTCCATTACCCTCCTCCCTCCCCCCTCCCCCCTCCTAAAAAATAAAAATAAATGAAAAGGCGAAGAAGTTGACATGTTACAGCAATATCCTGACATCATACTGGCATCATGCTGTCTTCTTACTGTTGTTTTTATTTCTTTACCTACCTATTGTTCACGTAATATATATTTTTGCACTAATGGTTTGAGCCTGTAAGTCAGTAATTCACTGTAAGGTCTACTACACCTGTTGTATTCGGCGCACGTGACAAATAAACTTTGATTTGATCACCTTGACATCAGACTGACGCAAACACTCCAAATATGGAAGTGCCCCCGCCCCTCTCATTAATAATGTAACTCCAAATCAGGAAGTAAAAAAAAAAAGGTTTGGTTTGTTGTGAATACGTAATTATATCAAAACAGCACAGACGTGTTATGGAATGAAAGTTCTGTCAAAAATCTGATCAAAGCTCAACAAGAAGAGCAGCCTAAAAATCAAATGTTACATAAACCAGAATATGGTTTTATGTAACTAGAAAGACATGCTGTTGTTATATAACCCAGAATATGAGAAATCTAAATCATGGTCTGACTATACAGAGAGGGGGTGAAAGGCTATTTTAGGGAATGTGATTTTGCAGCTTCAGCTGGTCAAAGTAGTGCACTATAAAGGGAATAGGGTGCCATTTGGCTCTGGATAAAGTAGTGCACTATAAAGGGAATAGGGTGCCATTTGGCTCTGGATAAAGTAGTGCACTATAAAGGGAATAGGGTGCCATTTGGCTCTGGATAAAGTAGTGCACTATAAAGGGAATAGGGTGCCATTTGGCTCTGGATAAAGTAGTGCACTATAAAGGGAAGAGGGTGCCATTTGGGACGCATTCCAAGATAATCTGTTATCTAAGGAGAAGGGAAGAGTCAGTGAACAACTAGGCCAAGCTGCAGCCTGCACTAAACTCTTTTATTTCCCTCATCAGAATCAAAACGCTCATACAAACTGATACTGTCAGGGACTGCATTCTACTATCTGATGCTGTCAGGGACTGCATTCTACTGTCTGATACTGTCAGGGACTGCATTCTACTGTCTGATACTGTCAGGGACTGCATTCTACTATCTGATACTGTCAGGGACTGCATTCTACTATCTGATACTGTCAGGGACTGCATTCTACTATCTGATACTGTCAGGGACTGCATTCTACTATCTGATGCTGTCAGGGACTGCATTCTACTATCTGATGCTGTCAGGGACTGCATTCTACTGTCTGATACTGTCAGGGACTGCATTCTACTGTCTGATACTGTCAGGGACTGTATTCTACTGTCTGATACTGTCAGGGACTGTATTCTACTGTCTGATACTGTCAGGGACTGTATTCTACTATCTGATACTGTCAGGGACTGCATTCTACTGTCTGATACTGTCAGGGACTGCATTCTACTGTCTGATACTGTCAGGGACTGCATTCTACTGTCTGATACTGTCAGGGACTGCATTCTACTCTCTGATACTGTCAGGGACTGCATTCTACTGTCTGATACTGTCAGGGACTGCATTCTACTGTCTGATACTGTCAGGGACTGCATTCTACTGTCTGATACTGTCAGGGACTGCATTCTACTACCTGATACTGTCAGGGACTGCATTCTACTGTCTGATACTGTCAGGGACTGCATTCTACTGTCTGATACTGTCAGGGACTGCATTCTACTGTCTGATACTGTCAGGGACTGCATTCTACTGTCTGATACTGTCAGGGACTGCATTCTACTGTCTGATACTGTCAGGGACTGCATTCTACTATCTGATACTGTCAGGGACTGCATTCTACTGTCTGATACTGTCAGGGACTGCATTCTACTGTCTGATACTGTCAGGGACTGCATTCTACTGTCTGATACTGTCAGGGACTGCATTCTACTGTCTGATACTGTCAGGGACTGCATTCTACTGTCTGATACTGTCAGGGACTGCATTCTACTATCTGATACTGTCAGGGACTGCATTCTACTGTCTGATACTGTCAGGGACTGCATTCTACTATCTGATACTGTCAGGGACTGCATTCTACTGTCTGATACTGTCAGGGACTGCATTCTACTGTCTGATACTGTCAGGGACTGCATTCTACTGTCTGATACTGTCAGGGACTGTATTCTACTATCTGATACTGTCAGGGACTGCATTCTACTATCTGATGCTGCCAGGGACTGCATTCTACTATCTGATACTGTCAGGGACTGCATTATACTACCTGATACTGCCAGGGACTGCATTCTACTGTCTGATACTGTCGGACTGCATTCTACTGTCTGATACTGTCAGGGACTGCATTCTACTATCTGATACTGTCAGGGACTGCATTCTACTGTCTGATACTGTCAGGGACTGCATTCTACTGTCTGATACTGTCAGGGACTGCATTCTACTGTCTGATACTGTCAGGGACTGCATTCTACTGTCTGATACTGTCAGGGACTGCATTCTACTGTCTGATACTGTCAGGGACTGCATTCTACTGTCTGATACTGTCAGGGACTGCATTCTACTGTCTGATACTGTCAGGGACTGCATTCTACTATCTGATACTGTCAGGGACTGCATTCTACTGTCTGATACTGTCAGGGACTGTATTCTACTGTCTGATTGCCAGGGACTGCATTCTACTATCTGATACTGTCAGGGACTGCATTCTACTGTCTGATACTGTCAGGGACTGTATTCTACTGTCTGATACTGTCAGGGACTGCATTCTACTACCTGATACTGTCAGGGACTGCATTCTACTGTCTGATACTGTCAGGGACTGTATTCTACTGTCTGATACTGTCAGGGACTGCATTCTACTGTCTGATACTGTCAGGGACTGCATTCTACTACCTGATACTGTCAGGGACTGCATTCTACTGTCTGATACTGTCGGACTGCATTCTACTGTCTGATACTGTCAGGGACTGCATTCTACTATCTGATACTGTCAGGGACTGCATTCTACTGTCTGATACTGTCAGGGACTGCATTCTACTGTCTGATACTGTCAGGGACTGCATTCTACTGTCTGATACTGTCAGGGACTGCATTCTACTGTCTGATACTGTCAGGGACTGCATTCTACTGTCTGATACTGTCAGGGACTGCATTCTACTATCTGATACTGTCAGGGACTGCATTCTACTGTCTGATACTGTCAGGGACTGTATTCTACTGTCTGATTGCCAGGGACTGCATTCTAATGTCTGATACTGTCAGGGACTGCATTCTACTGTCTGATACTGTCAGGGACTGTATTCTACTGTCTGATACTGTCAGGGACTGCATTCTACTACCTGATACTGTCAGGGACTGCATTCTACTGTCTGATACTGTCAGGGACTGTATTCTACTGTCTGATACTGTCAGGGACTGCATTCTACTGTCTGATACTGTCAGGGACTGCATTCTACTACCTGATACTGTCAGGGACTGCATTCTACTGTCTGATACTGTCAGGGACTGCATTCTACTATCTGATACTGTCAGGGACTGCATTCTACTGTCTGATACTGTCAGGGACTGCATTCTACTATCTGATACTGTCAGGGACTGCATTCTACTACCTGATACTGTCAGGGACTGCATTCTACTGTCTGATTGCCAGGGACTGCATTCTACTATCTGATACTGTCAGGGACTGCATTCTACTGTCTGATACTGTCAGGGACTGCATTCTACTGTCTGATACTGTCAGGGACTGCATTCTACTGTCTGATTGCCAGGGACTGCATTCTACTGTCTGATACTGTCAGGGACTGCATTCTACTGTCTGATTGCCAGGGACTGCATTCTACTACCTGATACTGTCAGGGACTGCATTCTACTGTCTGATACTGTCAGGGACTGCATTCTACTGTCTGATACTGTCAGGGACTGCATTCTACTGTCTGATACTGTCAGGGACTGCATTCTACTGTCTGATACTGTCAGGGACTGCATTCTACTGTCTGATACTGTCAGGGACTGCATTCTACTGTCTGATACTGTCAGGGACTGCATTCTACTACCTGATACTGTCAGGGACTGCATTCTACTATCTGATACTGTCAGGGACTGCATTCTACTATCTGATACTGCCAGGGACTGCATTCGACTGTCTGATGCTGTCAGGGACTGCATTCTACTGTCTGATACTGTCTGATCAGGGACTGCATTCTACTGTCTGATACTGTCAGGGACTGCATTCTACTGTCTGATACTGTCAGGGACTGCATTCTACTGTCTGATACTGTCAGGGACTGCATTCTACTGTCTGATACTGCCAGGGACTGCATTCTACTATCTGATACTGTCAGGGACTGCATTCTACTGTCTGATACTGTCAGGGACTGCATTCTACTATCTGATACTGCCAGGGACTGCATTCTACTGTCTGATACTGTCAGGGACTGCATTCTACTATCTGATACTGTCAGGGACTGCATTCTACTATCTGATACTGTCAGGGACTGCATTCTACTGTCTGATACTGTCAGGGACTGCATTCTACTACCTGATACTGTCAGGGACTGCATTCTACTGTCTGATACTGTCAGGGACTGCATTCTACTACCTGATACTGTCAGGGACTGCATTCTACTGTCTGATACTGTCAGGGACTGTATTCTACTACCTGATACTGTCAGGGACTGTATTCTACTACCTGATACTGTCAGGGACTGCATTCTACTATCTGATACTGTCAGGGACTGCATTCTACTGTCTGATACTGTCAGGGACTGCATTCTACTGTCTGATACTGTCAGGGACTGCATTCTACTGTCTGATACTGTCAGGGACTGCATTCTACTGTCTGATACTGTCAGGGACTGCATTCTACTATCTGATACTGTCAGGGACTGCATTCTACTGTCTGATACTGTCAGGGACTGCATTCTACTATCTGATACTGTCAGGGACTGCATTCTACTGTCTGATACTGTCAGGGACTGCATTCTACTGTCTGATACTGTCAGGGACTGCATTCTACTGTCTGATACTGTCAGGGACTGTATTCTACTATCTGATACTGTCAGGGACTGCATTCTACTATCTGATGCTGCCAGGGACTGCATTCTACTATCTGATACTGTCAGGGACTGCATTATACTACCTGATACTGCCAGGGACTGCATTCTACTGTCTGATACTGTCAGGGACTGCATTCTACTATCTGATACTGTCAGGGACTGCATTCTACTGTCTGATACTGTCAGGGACTGCATTCTACTGTCTGATACTGTCAGGGACTGCATTCTACTGTCTGATACTGTCAGGGACTGCATTCTACTGTCTGATACTGTCAGGGACTGCATTCTACTGTCTGATACTGTCAGGGACTGCATTCTACTGTCTGATACTGTCAGGGACTGCATTCTACTGTCTGATACTGTCAGGGACTGTATTCTACTGTCTGATTGCCAGGGACTGCATTCTACTATCTGATACTGTCAGGGACTGCATTCTACTGTCTGATACTGTCAGGGACTGTATTCTACTGTCTGATACTGTCAGGGACTGCATTCTACTACCTGATACTGTCAGGGACTGCATTCTACTGTCTGATACTGTCAGGGACTGCATTCTACTATCTGATACTGTCAGGGACTGCATTCTACTGTCTGATACTGTCAGGGACTGCATTCTACTGTCTGATACTGTCAGGGACTGCATTCTACTGTCTGATTGCCAGGGACTGCATTCTACTGTCTGATACTGTCAGGGACTGCATTCTACTGTCTGATACTGTCAGGGACTGCATTCTACTGTCTGATACTGTCAGGGACTGCATTCTACTGTCTGATACTGTCAGGGACTGCATTCTACTACCTGATACTGTCAGGGACTGCATTCTACTATCTGATACTGTCAGGGACTGCATTCTACTATCTGATACTGCCAGGGACTGCATTCTACTGTCTGATACTGTCAGGGACTGCATTCTACTGTCTGATACTGTCAGGGACTGCATTCTACTGTCTGATACTGTCAGGGACTGCATTCTACTATCTGATACTGTCAGGGACTGCATTCTACTGTCTGATACTGTCAGGGACTGCATTCTACTATCTGATACTGTCAGGGACTGCATTCTACTATCTGATACTGTCAGGGACTGCATTCTACTGTCTGATACTGTCAGGGACTGCATTCTACTACCTGATACTGTCAGGGACTGCATTCTACTGTCTGATACTGTCAGGGACTGCATTCTACTATCTGATACTGCCAGGGACTGCATTCTACTATCTGATACTGCCAGGGACTGCATTCTACTATCTGATACTGTCAGGGACTGCATTCTACTGTCTGATACTGTCAGGGACTGCATTCTACTGTCTGATACTGTCAGGGACTGCATTCTACTGTCTGATACTGCCAGGGACTGCATTCTACTGTCTGATACTGTCAGGGACTGCATTCTACTATCTGATACTGTCAGGGACTGCATTCTACTGTCTGATACTGTCAGGGACTGCATTCTACTATCTGATACTGCCAGGGACTGCATTCTACTGTCTGATACTGTCAGGGACTGCATTCTACTATCTGATACTGCCAGGGACTGCATTCTACTATCTGATACTGTCAGGGACTGCATTCTACTGTCTGATACTGTCAGGGACTGCATTCTACTATCTGATACTGCCAGGGACTGCATTCTACTATCTGATACTGTCAGGGACTGCATTCTACTACCTGATACTGTCAGGGACTGCATTCTACTACCTGATACTGTCAGGGACTGCATTCTACTGTCTGATACTGTCAGGGACTGCATTCTACTGTCTGATACTGCCAGGGACTGCATTCTACTATCTGATACTGTCAGGGACTGCATTCTACTACCTGATACTGTCAGGGACGGCATTCTACTGTCTGATACTGTCAGGGACTGCATTCTACTATCTGATACTGTCAGGGACTGCATTCTACTGTCTGATACTGTCAGGGACTGCATTCTACTGTCTGATTGCCAGGGACTGCATTCTACTATCTGATACTGTCAGGGACTGCATTCTACTGTCTGATACTGTCAGGGACGGCATTCTACTGTCTGATACTGTCAGGGACTGCATTCTACTGTCTGATACTGTCAGGGACTGCATTCTACTGTCTGATACTGTCAGGGACTGCATTCTACTACCTGATACTGTCAGGGACTGCATTCTACTGTCTGATACTGTCAGGGACGGCATTCTACTGTCTGATACTGTCAGGGACTGCATTCTACTACCTGATACTGTCAGGGACTGCATTCTACTGTCTGATACTGTCAGGGACTGCATTCTACTGTCTGATACTGTCAGGGACTGCATTCTACTGTCTGATACTGTCAGGGACTGCATTCTACTACCTGATACTGTCAGGGACTGCATTCTACTACCTGATACTGTCAGGGACTGCATTCTACTATCTGATACTGTCAGGGACTGCATTCTACTATCTGATACTGTCAGGGACTGTATTCTACTGTCTGATACTGTCAGGGACTGCATTCTACTACCTGATACTGTCAGGGACTGCATTCTACTGTCTGATACTGTCAGGGACTGCATTCTACTGTCTGATACTGTCAGGGACTGCATTCTACTGTCTGATTGCCAGGGACTGCATTCTACTGTCTGATACTGTCAGGGACTGCATTCTACTGTCTGATTGCAAGGGACTGCATTCTACTACCTGATACTGTCAGGGACTGCATTCTACTGTCTGATACTGTCAGGGACTGCATTCTACTGTCTGATACTGTCAGGGACTGCATTCTACTATCTGATACTGCCAGGGACTGCATTCTACTGTCTGATACTGTCAGGGACTGCATTCTACTGTCTGATACTGTCAGGGACTGCATTCTACTGTCTGATACTGCCAGGGACTGCATTCTACTGTCTGATACTGTCAGGGACTGCATTCTACTGTCTGATACTGTCAGGGACTGCATTCTACTGTCTGATACTGTCAGGGACTGCATTCTACTATCTGATACTGTCAGGGACTGCATTCTACTATCTGATACTGTCAGGGACTGCATTCTACTACCTGATACTGTCAGGGACTGCATTCTACTATCTGATACTGTCAGGGACTGCATTCTACTGTCTGATACTGTCAGGGACTGCATTCTACTACCTGATACTGTCAGGGACTGCATTCTACTATCTGATACTGTCAGGGACTGCATTCTACTGTCTGATACTGTCAGGGACTGCATTCTACTGTCTGATACTGTCAAGGACTGCATTCTACTACCTGATACTGTCAGGGACTGCATTCTACTGTCTGATACTGTCAGGGACTGCATTCTACTATCTGATACTGTCAGGGACTGCATTCTACTACCTGATACTGTCAGGGACTGCATTCTACTACCTGATACTGTCAGGGACTGCATTCTACTATCTGATACTGTCAGGGACTGCATTCTACTACCTGATACTGTCAGGGACTGCATTCTACTATCTGATACTGTCAGGGACTGCATTCTACTGTCTGATACTGTCAGGGACTGCATTCTACTGTCTGATACTGTCAGGGACGGCATTCTACTGTCTGATTGCCAGGGACTGCATTCTACTGTCTGATACTGTCAGGGACTGCATTCTACTGTCTGATTGCCAGGGACTGCATTCTACTACCTGATACTGTCAGGGACTGCATTCTACTATCTGATACTGCCAGGGACTGCATTCTACTATCTGATACTGTCAGGGACTGCATTCTACTACCTGATACTGTCAGGGACTGTATTCTACTGTCTGATACTGTCAGGGACTGCATTCTACTACCTGATACTGTCAGGGACTGCATTCTACTGTCTGATACTGTCAGGGACTGCATTCTACTGTCTGATACTGCCAGGGACTGCATTCTACTGTCTGATACTGTCAGGGACTGCATTCTACTGTCTGATACTGTCAGGGACTGCATTCTACTGTCTGATACTGTCAGGGACTGCATTCTACTGTCTGATACTGTCAGGGACTGCATTCTACTGTCTGATACTGTCAGGGACTGCATTCTACTGTCTGATACTGTCAGGGACTGCATTCTACTATCTGATACTGTCAGGGACTGCATTCTACTATCTGATACTGTCAGGGACTGCATTCTACTATCTGATACTGTCAGGGACTGCATTCTACTGTCTGATACTGTCAGGGACTGCATTCTACTGTCTGATACTGTCAGGGACTGCATTCTACTGTCTGATACTGTCAGGGACTGTATTATACTGTCTGACACTGCCAGGGACTGCATTCTACTGTCTGATACTGTCAGGGACGGCATTCTACTATCTGATACTGTCAGGGACTGCATTCTACTGTCTGATACTGTCAGGGACGGCATTCTACTATCTGATACTGTCAGGGACTGCATTCTACTATCTGATACTGTCAGGGACTGCATTCTACTATCTGATACTGTCAGGGACTGCATTCTATATCACTATAACTACATAGTATTATAGTTTAGATGTACTACAAACCAACTATAACTACAGTATTATAGTTTAAATGTACTACAAACCAACTATAACTACAGTATTATAGTTTAGATGTACTACAAACCAACTATAACTACAGTATTATAGTTTAGATGTACTACAAACCAACTATAACTACAGTATTATAGTTTAGATGTACTACAAACCAACTATAACTACAGTATTATAGTTTAGATGTACTACAAACCAACTATAACTACAGTATTATAGTTTAGATGTACTACAAACCAACTATAACTACAGTATTATAGTTTAGATGTACTACAAACCAACTATAACTACAGTATTATAGTTTAGATGTACTACAAACCAACTATAACTACAGTATTATAGTTTAAATGTACTACAAACCAACTATAACTACAGTATTATAGTTTAGATGTACTACAAACCAACTATAACTACAGTATTATAGTTTAGATGTACTACAAACCAACTATAACTACAGTATTATAGTTTAGATGTACTACAAACCAACTATAACTACAGTATTATAGTTTAGAGCATGTCTAGACAAGCAGAGTCACGGGAGCATATCGTCCTGTTTTTCATCCAAGTTGTGATTAGCATACGACTCCGTCACTACACAGGACGGACAGATGGACGGACAGAGGACAGAAGACAGACAACCCTGTAAAACCTTGGGCTCTGTGATTATTGTGCCAATAAAGCCTCTCTGTCCATGGCTATAGTCAGATTGTGTACATCTACGTATTGAACCATGGCCTCCACGTGGATAATCTCCCTTTGAACTTAAAATGGGCTCTGCGTTGAAACCCTCCGGTGATATAGACAACAGGAGGAAGGGGCCCATCTGAGGGTCCTTCCAAAATGGCATCGTATTCACAAAAGTAGTGCACTATATAGGGAATAGGGTAAATGTGATCTGAGGGGGGGAAGAGCGAAAACAAATCTTCAAACTAACTAAAATGTGTCAAATAATTAACACTCTCATCTTGAATCTTAAATAAAATTGAAGTTGCTAGATTTTACACCTTAGTTACCACACAGGAATTACCTTGTGTCTCACTGATGGAAAAGGCCATTAATAGACAAACTACATTAGATATGTAGAGGGCTAGGAGGGTCTGGGGGTGTTACACATGGCACCCTATTCCCTTTAGAGTGCACTACAATTTATAGGGTGCCATTTGATACTCAGCTAATATTAAATACGTCTGGAACCATGTAGTGTTCTGGTACCATGCAGTATTCTGTTACCATGGAGTGTTCTGGTACCATGCAGTGTTCTGTTACCATGGAGTGTTCTGGTACCATGCAGTGTTCTGGTACCATGGAGTGTTCTGGTACCATGCAGTGTTCTGGTACCATGGAGTGTTCTGGTACCATGGAGTGTTCTGGTACCATGGAGTGTTCTGGTACCATGCAGTGTTCTGGTACCATGGAGTGTTCTGGTACCATGGAGTGTTCTGTTACCATGGAGTGTTCTGGTACCATGCAGTGTTCTGTTACCATGGAGTGTTCTGGTACCATGCAGTGTTCTGGTACCATGGAGTGTTCTGGTACCATGCAGTGTTCTGGTACCATGGAGTGTTCTGGTACCATGCAGTGTTCTGGTACCATGCAGTGTTCTGGTACCATGGAGTGTTCTGGTACCATGGAGTGTTCTGGTACCATGCAGTGTTCTGGTACCATGGAGTGTTCTGGTACCATGGAGTGTTCTGGTACCATGGAGTGTTCTGGTACCATGCAGTGTTCTGGTACCATGGAGTGTTCTGGTACCATGGAGTGTTCTGGTACCATGCAGTGTTCTGGTACCATGGAGTGTTCTGGTACCATGGAGTGTTCTGTTACCATGGAGTGTTCTGGTACCATGCAGTGTTCTGATACCATGGAGTGTTCTGGTACCATGGAGTGTTCTGGTACCATGCAGTGTTCTGGTACCATGGAGTGTTATTGTACCATGCAGTGTTCTGGTACCATGCAGTGTTCTGGAACCATGGAGTGTTCTGGAACCATGCAGTGTTCTGTTACCATGGAGTGTTCTGGTACCATGCAGTGTTCTGTTACCATGGAGTGTTCTGGTACCATGCAGTGTTCTGGTACCATGGAGTGTTCTGGTACCATGCAGTGTTCTGGTACCATGCAGTGTTCTGGTACCATGGAGTGTTCTGGTACCATGGAGTGTTCTGGTACCATGCAGTGTTCTGGTACCATGGAGTGTTCTGGTACCATGGAGTGTTCTGTTACCATGGAGTGTTCTGGTACCATGCAGTGTTCTGGTACCATGCAGTGTTCTGGAACCATGGAGTGTTCTGGAACCATGCAGTGTTCTGTTACCATGGAGTGTTCTGGTACCATGCAGTGTTCTGTTACCATGGAGTGTTCTGGTACCATGCAGTGTTCTGGTACCATGCAGTGTTCTGGTACCATGGAGTGTTCTGGTACCATGCAGTGTTCTGGTACCATGCAGTGTTCTGGTACCATGGAGTGTTCTGGTACCATGGAGTGTTCTGGTACCATGCAGTGTTCTGGTACCATGGAGTGTTCTGGTACCATGGAGTGTTCTGTTACCATGGAGTGTTCTGGTACCATGCAGTGTTCTGGTACCATTGAGTGTTCTGGTACCATGGAGTGTTCTGGTACCATGCAGTGTTCTGGTACCATGGAGTGTTATGGTACCATGCAGTGTTCTGGTACCATGCAGTGTTCTGGAACCATGGAGTGTTCTGGAACCATGGAGTGTTCTGGAACCATGCAGTGTTCTGGAACCATGCAGTGTTCTGTTACCATGGAGTGTTCTGGAACCATGCAGTGTTCTGGTACCATGCAGTGTTCTGGAACCATGGAGTGTTCTGGTACCATGCAGTGTTCTGGTACCATGCAGTGTTCTGTTACCATGGAGTGTTCTGGTACCATGCAGTGTTCTGGTACCATGGAGTGTTCTGGTACCATGCAGTGTTCTGGTACCATGGAGTGTTCTGGTACCATGCAGTGTTCTGGTACCATGCAGTGTTCTGGTACCATGGAGTGTTCTGGTACCATGGAGTGTTCTGGTACCATGCAGTGTTCTGGTACCATGCAGTGTTCTGGTACCATGCAGTGTTCTGGAACCATGGAGTGTTCTGGTACCATGGAGTGTTCTGGTACCATGGAGTGTTCTGGTACCATGCAGTGTTCTGGTACCATGGAGTGTTCTGGTACCATGGAGTGTTCTGGTACCATGCAGTGTTCTGGTACCATGGAGTGTTCTGGTACCATGCAGTGTTCTGTTACCATGGAGTGTTCTGGTACCATGCAGTGTTCTGGTACCATGGAGTGTTCTGGTACCATGCAGTGTTCTGGTACCATGCAGTGTTCTGGTACCATGGAGTGTTCTGGTACCATGCAGTGTTCTGGTACCATGCAGTGTTCTGGAACCATGGAGTGTTCTGGAACCATGCAGTGTTCTGGAACCATGCAGTGTTCTGGAACCATGGAGTGTTCTGGAACCATGCAGTGTTCTGGTACCATGCAGTGTTCTGGTACCATGCAGTGTTCTGGAACCATGCAGTGTTCTGGTACCATGGAGTGTTCTGGTACCATGCAGTGTTCTGGAACCATGCAGTGTTCTGGAACCATGGAGTGTTCTGGTACCATGCAGTGTTCTGGAACCATGCAGTGTTCTGGAACCATGCAGTGTTCTGGAACCATGGAGTGTTCTGGTACCATGCAGTGTTCTGGAACCATGGAGTGTTCTGGAACCATGCAGTGTTCTGGAACCATGCAGTGTTCTGGAACCACGGAGTGTTCTGGAACCACGGAGTGTTCTGGAACCACGGAGTGTTCTGGAACCATGCAGTGTTCTGGAACCATGCAGTGTTCTGGAACCACGGAGTGTTCTGGTACCATGCAGTGTTCTGGAACCATGGAGTGTTCTGGAACCATGCAGTGTTCTGGAACCATGGAGTGTTCTGGAACCATGCAGTGTTCTGGAACCATGCAGTGTTCTGGAACCATGCAGTGTTCTGGAACCACGGAGTGTTCTGGAACCATGGAGTGTTCTGGAACCATGGAGTGTTCTGGAACCATGCAGTGTTCTGGTACCATGCAGTGTTCTGGAACCATGGAGTGTTCTGGAACCATGCAGTGTTCTGGAACCATGGAGTGTTCTGGAACCATGCAGTGTTCTGGAACCATGCAGTGTTCTGGAACCATGGAGTGTTCTGGAACCATGCAGTGTTCTGGTACCATGCAGTGTTCTGGTACCATGCAGTGTTCTGGAACCATGGAGTGTTCTGGAACCATGCAGTGTTCTGGTACCATGCAGTGTTCTGGTACCATGCAGTGTTCTGGAACCATGGAGTGTTCTGGAACCATGCAGTGTTCTGGAACCATGGAGTGTTCTGGAACCATGCAGTGTTCTGTTACCATGGAGTGTTCTGGTACCATGCAGTGTTCTGGTACCATGCAGTGTTCTGTTACCATGGAGTGTTCTGGTACCATGCAGTGTTCTGGAACCATGCAGTGTTCTGGTACCATGCAGTGTTCTGGAACCATGCAGTGTTCTGGTACCATGGAGTGTTCTGGAACCATGCAGTGTTCTGGTACCATGGAGTGTTCTGGAACCATGCAGTGTTCTGGAACCATGCAGTGTTCTGGTACCATGGAGTGTTCTGGAACCATGCAGTGTTCTGGTACCATGCAGTGTTCTGGTACCATGCAGTGTTCTGGAACCATGCAGTGTTCTGGTACCATGCAGTGTTCTGGTACCATGCAGTGTTCTGGAACCATGCAGTGTTCTGGAACCATGCAGTGTTCTGGTACCATGGAGTGTTCTGGTACCATGGAGTGTTCTGGTACCATGCAGTGTTCTGGAACCATGCAGTGTTCTGGTACCATGCAGTGTTCTGGAACCATGGAGTGTTCTGGTACCATGGAGTGTTCTGGAACCATGCAGTGTTCTGGAACCATGCAGTGTTCTGGTACCATGCAGTGTTCTTCATCACAATGTAGGTTGCTTAGAGTTTGTTCAAGCTGCACCAAACTACATTAGATATGTAGAGGAGGTCTCCTCTCATTGGTGGACAAACAACCTAAAGGAGGTCTCCTCTCATTGGTGGACAAACAACCTAAAGGAGGTCTCCTCTCATTGGTGGACAAACAACCTAAAGGAGGTCTCCTCTCATTGGTGGACAAACAACCTAAAGGAGGTCTCCTCTCATTGGTGGACAAACAACCTAAAGGAGGTCTCCTCTCATTGGTGGACAAACAACCTAAAGGAGGTCTCCTCTCATTGGTGGACAAACAACCTAAAGGAGGTCTCCTCTCATTGGTGGACAAACAACCTAAAGGAGGTCTCCTCTCATTGGTGGACAAACAACCTAAAGGAGGTCTCCTCTCATTGCATCAAGGCCAAAGCAGCTTGGTAAACAGAAGATCATTCTCCAAACAAAACAAAGGCTGCAGAGCTCTGGTCAAAAGTAGTGCACTATATAGGGAATAGGGTGCCATTTGAGAAGTACCCAAAAAAGAAAAGGTCCTCCTTTTAAAAAAGTCACGGTCCGATCCAGGCCCACTACACACACACACTACACACACACACACACACACACACACACACACACACACACACACACACTACCAGTTTGTCTAAATGACAGTTGAACACGAATCTGTCCTAATTCAGCTCATTAGAAGGGCCTTATTAAACACGACAGTATTTGTATTGTTTGCAGTGCAAGCTATCCAGAGCACATTCACATCATTAACAACTTCGGCAGTAGTTTTTAATACTCCTCCATGGTCAGGCTGATATCTTACCAGATCGTTAGAACAGAAACGCAATATAACATTGAAGTATAATTGTCCTACATTCTGGCTAATTAATTTAGCGCAGAATATCTCAAATAGTAGGATCAAGTGGATTACATATTGAGAGAGAATTTACTCCTGGATAAGTCCTCTTTAAAAAGGATACATGTTAGAGACAGTTTGGGATATACAGTGACTTCGGAAAGTATTCAGACCCCTTGACTTTTTCCACATTTTGTTACGTTACAGCCTTATTCTAAAATGGATTAAAAAAATAATAATCCTCAGCAATCTACACACAATACCCAATAATGACATCACAATACCCAATAATGACATCACAATACCCAATAATGACGAAGCAAAAAACGTTTTTTAGAATGTTTTGCAAATGTATTAAAAATAAAAACAGAAATATATTATTTGCATAAGTATTCAGACCCTTTGCTATGAGATTCTAAATTGAGTTCAGGTGCATCCTGTTTCCATTGATCATCCTTGAGATGTTTCTACAACTTGATTGGAGTCCACCTGTGGTAAATTCAATTGGTTGGACATGATTTGTAAAGGCACACACCTGTCTATATAAGGTCCCACAGTTGACAGTATGTCAGAACAAAAACCGAGTCCTGAGGTCGAAGGAATTGTCCATAGAGCTCCGAGACAACATTGTGTCGAGGCACAGTTCTAGGGAAGGGTACCAAAAAAAAATTCTGCAGCATTGAAGATCCCCCAAGAACACAGTGGCCTCCATCATTCTTAAATGGAAGAAGTTTGGAACCACCAAGACTCTTCCTAGAGCTGGCCGCCCGGCCAAACTGAGCAATTGGGGAGAAGGGCCTTGGTCAGGGAGGTGACCATGAACCCGATGGTCACTGACAGAGCTCTAGAGTTCCTCTGTGGAGATGGGAGAACCTTCCAGAAGAACAACCATCTCTGCAGCACTCCACTAATCAGGCTTTTATGGTTGAGTGGCCAGACGGAAGCCACTCCTCAGTAAAAGACACATGACAGCCTGCTTGGAGTTTCCCAAAAGACACCAAAAGACTCTCAGACCATGAGAAACAAGATTCTCTGATCTGATGAAATCAAGATTGAACTCTTTGGCCTGAATGCCAAGCGTCACGTCTGGAGGAAACCTGGCACCATCCCTACGGTGAAGCATGGTGGTGGCAGCATTATGCTGAGAGGATGTTTTTCAGTGGCAGGGACTGGGAGACTAGACAGGATCGAGGCAAAGATGAATGGAGCAAAGTACAGAGAGATCCTTGATGAAAACCTGTTCCAGAGCGCAGAGGACCTCAGACTGGGGCGAAGGTTCACCTTCCAACAGGACAACGACCCTAAGCACACAGCCAAGGAAACACAGGAGTGGCTTTGGGACAAGTCTCTGAATGTCCTTGAGTGGCCCAGCCAGACTAGGGCGAAGGTTCACCTTCTTATCCCTGCCTTCACACTTGAACCCGATCTAACATCTCTGGAGAGATCTGGAAATAGCTGTGCAGCAACGCTCCCCATCCAACCTGACAGAGCTTGAGAGGATCTGCAGAGAAGAATGGGAGAAACTCCCCAAATACAGGTGTGCCAAGCTTGTAGCGTCATACCCAAGAAGACTCAAGGCTGTAATCGCTGCCAAAGATGTTTCAACAAAGTACTGAGTAAAGTACTGTAGACTGTATGTTAGAGTTAGTTTAGTATATACATCAAAACACCCAGATGATTGTATGGGAAACATAAAATAAGGTGACCAAGTCTTTAGATGTGACCAAGTCTTTAAAAGGGATAAAGTCTTTAAAAGGGATTAATAAATGTTGTTTTTCTTCACTCAGCTGGAGGCCGCTGTATAAGGCATACATCAAAACAAAATGGAGACATGTCACTATCGTCTTATCCCTGCCTTCACAAGCTGTCAGGTCGAAGGCAGGGCTGTGACATCCATGTACCCGGCACTAGCCAGGCGCTAACGAGCTACGTCCCTTCCAGCAGGGCTACGGGCTAACCCTTATTAATATTGATAGAATAACACATTAAGGGAAGTCCCCTTGAGAGCCATCACTCCACTTTGCTGCCTGACACACAAAATATATTGACATGTCCTTTTCAGCACTCCCCCACGCCCCTGAAAGCCTCTCTAGTCAGACAGAGCAACAAGTCCCCTTTTCAGCACTCCCCCACGCCCCTGAAAGCCTCTCTAGTCAGACACAGCAACAAGTCCCTTTTCAGCACTCCCCCACGCCCCTGAAAGCCTCTCTAGTCAGACACAGCAACAAGTCCCCTTTTCAGCACTCCCCCACGCCCCTGAAAGCCTCTCTAGTCAGACACAGCAACAAGTCCCTTTTCAGCACTCCCCCACGCCCCTGAAAGCCTCTCTAGTCAGACACAGCAACAAGTCCCTTTTCAGCACTCCCCCACGCCCCTGAAAGCCTCTCTAGTCAGACACAGCAACAAGTCCCTTTTCAGCACTCCCCCACGCCCCTGAAAGCCTCTCTAGTCAGACACAGCAACAAGTCCCTTTTCAGCACTCCCCCACGCCCCTGAAAGCCTCTCTAGTCAGACACAGCAACAAGTCCCTTTTCAGCACTCCCCCACGCCCCTGAAAGCCTCTCTAGTCAGACAGAGCAACAAGTCCCCTTTTCAGCACTCCCCCACCCCCCTGAAAGCCTCTCTAGTCAGACACAGCAACAAGTCCCCTTTTCAGCACTCCCCCACGCCCCTGAAAGCCTCTCTAGTCAGACACAGCAACAAGTCCCTTTTCAGCACTCCCCCACGCCCCTGAAAGCCTCTCTAGTCAGACACAGCAACAGAGCAGGGCTTGGTAACATGCCAGTTTGCTGTGGTAACAAACAGAGAGAGAGAGAAAGGCAGGTTGACGTTCCATTTCAGACGTAGCTTTTGTGTTGTTTGGGTTTGATAACTCACACAGTCTATAAGATTATTTAGCGTGAATTCAATTGAACTGCTCTGGCGAACAATATAAACGCTCCCTGCTGTGACACTGCTGATAAAATGCAAGGTTCTGGGGAGGTAGAACATGAGATGGACACATCAGGCTGGGATTTCTCATTGAGATTTCAACATGGCTCTTCCTGTAAACAAGCCCAGGGAACATAAAGATAATGTTGGTAAAACTGCCCTAATGTTACGGTCTGTTCTGTGACACAACATGGTGCATGCAAAATGGCACCTCATTAGTGCCCTACTTAAGACCAAAGCCCCTATGTCTGTCCTACCTAAGACCAAAGCCCCTATGTCTGTCCTACCTAAGACCAAAGCCCCTATGTCTGTCCTACCTAAGACCAAAGCCCCTATGTCTGTCCTACTTAAGACCAAAGCCCCTATGTCTGTCCTACCTAAGACCAAAGCCCCTATGTCTATCCTACTTAAGACCAAAGCCCCTATGTCTGTCCTACCTAAGACCAAAGCCCCTATGTCTGTCCTACCTAAGACCAAAGCCCCTATGTCTGTCCTACCTAAGACCAAAGCCCCTATGTCTGTCCTACCTAAGACCAAAGCCCCTATGTCTGTCCTACCTAAGACCAAAGCCCCTATGTCTGTCCTACCTAAGACCAAAGCCCCTATGTCTGTCCTACTTAAGACCAAAGCCCCTATGTCTGCACTACTTAAGACCAAAGCCCCTATGTCTGTCCTACCTAAGACCAAATCCCCTATGTCTGTCCTACTTAAGACCAAAGCCCCTATGTCTGTCCTACCTAAGACCAAAGCCCCTATGTCTGTCCTACCTAAGACCAAAGCCCCTATGTCTGTCCTACTTAAGACCAAAGCCCCTATGTCTGCACTACTTAAGACCAAAGCCCCTATGTCATCCCAAACATAGAAGAACAACAGAAAAGCAATTTAAATATGAAACGCTGTGAACGATAAAACATCTTGCTCTGACTAACCATAGTTGACATTACATGGTGTGGTTTGCGTAAACAAAGATATATAATGTGTGTGCTTTATGTCAATAATTAATCACCGGTGAACCAAACATTGGTGTCAAGAGATTCCCTTTCAATGGAGACAACAGCTAATTTGACCAAATCACTTTTAAAAACAATAATATATATGAACTCAATCTGCTGCTGTGAGGTGAACTCAATCTGCTGCTGTGAGGTGAACTCAATCTGCTGCCGTGAGGTGAACTCAATCTGCTGCCGTGAGGTGAACTCAATCTGCTGCCGTGAGGTGAACTCAATCTGCTGCCGTGAGGTGAACTCAATCTGCTGCCGTGAGGTGAACTCAATCTGCTGCCGTGAGGTGAACTCAATCTGCTGCCGTGAGGTGAACTCAATCTGCTGCCGTGAGGTGAACTCAATCTGCTGCCGTGAGGTGAACTCAATCTGCTGCCGTGAGGTGAACTCAATCTACTGCCGTGAGGTGAACTCAATCTGCTGCCGTGAGGTGAACTCAATCTGCTGCGTGAGGTGAACTCAATCTGCTGCTGTGAGGTGAACTCAATCTGCTGCTGTGAGGTGAACTCAATCTGCTGCCGTGAGGTGAACTCAATCTGCTGCCGTGAGGTGAACTCAATCTGCTGCGTGAGGTGAACTCAATCTGCTGCCGTGAGGTGAACTCAATCTGCTGCCGTGAGGTGAACTCAATCTGCTGCCGTGAGGTGAACTCAATCTGCTGCTGTGAGGTGAACTCAATCTGCTGCTGTGAGGTGAACTCAATCTGCTGCTGTGAGGTGAACTCAATCTGCTGCCGTGAGGTGAACTCAATCTGCTGCTGTGAGGTGAACTCAATCTGCTGCGTGAGGTGAACTCAATCTGCTGCCGTGAGGTGAACTCAATCTGCTGCCGTGAGGTGAACTCAATCTGCTGCCGTGAGGTGAACTCAATCTGCTGCCGTGAGGTTGGTCTTGGTTTGCATGCGTTCTATGTCATGGACCAGCTCTGCTCAGTTTTGGTCTAAAGTAGTGCACTACATAGGGAATAGGGTGCTCTGGTCTAAAGTAGTGCACTACATAGGGAATAGGGTGCCCTGGTCTAACGTAGTGCACTACATAGGGAATAGGGTGCCCTGGTCTAAAGTAGTGCACTACATAGGGAATAGGGTGCCCTGGTCTAAAGTAGTGCACTACATAGGGAATAGGGTGCCCTGGTCTAAAGTAGTGCACTACATAGGGAATAGGGTGCCCTGGTCTAAAGTAGTGCACTACATAGGGAATAGGGCCCTGGTCTAAAGTAGTGCACTACATAGGGAATAGGGCCCTGGTCTAAAGTAGTGCACTACATAGGGAATAGGGTGCCATTTCAGAAGCAGCCATAGTCAACATCCTTCTCCATCTTTGAGTTCTGCCTTCTAGTTGAGAGAGAACAATGGCTGGATGTCTACAATAGAGGCTGGGTGTCTAGATTGAATAGAAAGACTGTAGACTTCCTACATAAAGAAAGGCCAAACAGACATATAAAATCCTGACTGCAGCTGGTGAAAGAAAAATACTATGTCATATAATAATATACGCAACTTAGCAGACACTTTTTTTTTTTACACATTTTTCGTATGGGTGGCCCCCCAGCGGAAAGCAAACCCCACAATCATTGGCATTGCAGGCACCTCCAACTGAACCATACGAAGCGTACGAACCATACAAGCCTCTTGGTTACCAGATATCAACCACAAAGAATCAGGAGGACCAATGAGCACGGGCCATCGGCCTGCTCTTCCTCAACCATTGTATTCAATGCATCCATCTCAAGCTGAATGCATCAGCGTTTTGAAGGCCTATATGCGTGCATGTGTAACAGTTTAACTTTATGGCGTTCCCTCGCCCCGACGCGGGTGCGAAACCAGCGACCCTCTGCACACATCAACAACAGTCACCCACGAAGCATCGTTACCCATCGCTCCACAAAAGCCGCGGCCCTTGCAGAGCAAAGGGGAACCACTACTTCAAGGTCTCAAAGCGAGTGACGTCACCGATTGAAACGCTATTAGCGCGCACCACCGCTAACTAGCTAGCCATTTCACATCCGTTACACAGATGCATGATTGCATGCATCTGCGTCTCAGCGGATGTGAGATTTATGCATAACGCGTGTTGTGTGAAGCTATGAACACTGACTGGTTAGTGTTACACACTGTTTCAGCCTGACTGGACTGGGACTGGGGTGGGCCAACCCCTCCAAAATAGCTCTGGACTAAACAATAGAGGACCCCTTCCATGATTGGGGAGGGGGGGGGGCATTTTGGTTCAAACAAACAAACAGTTCCAACAAAATACCATTCATCAGTATGCAATAAAACAACTTCATCTGGAGACAAAAAACACAAAGTGCCAAGTGTATCCACTGTCATTAATGTGTAATGGATTCACGGTGTAAAAAATACATGATGTTTACCCAATGGTTACGACCACACAGAGAGATTCATACACCGATCCTCTCTTTAAAAGAGACTCAACCATGACTGGTTAAATTAGATTAAAGTGTTGTTCAGCAAAGCTTCCGGGGCAAGAAAATAACCAAGTTGTTAAATCCTCTAAATATCCAGATTATCTGTGTTGGGGGGGAGGAGGGCTTTTGACCTGACTGTTTCAAGTTTTAAGTTTTAATGTCACATGAACAAGTATCAATCAATCAATCAATCAAGTTTATTTTATATAGCCCTTCGTACATCAGCTAATATCTCGAAGTGCTGTACAGAAACCCAGCCTAAAACCCCAAACAGCAAGCAAAGAACATGGCCAAGATGTTCAAAATGTTCATAAGTGACAAGCATGGTCAAATAATAATCATGAATAATTTTCAGTTGGCTTTTCATAGCCGATCATTAAGAGTTGAAAACAGCAGGTCTGGGACAGGTGGCGGTTCCATAACCGCAGGCAGAACAGTTGAAACTGGAATTGGAAACTGGAAACTGGAAGTACAGTGAAATGCCTTTCTTGCGAACTCAAAACCCAACAATTCAATAATCAATAACAATGTAATCACTAGGAAAACAACACATGAGAAATAAGATTAGAAGATATGAAATACACAAAAAATGTAGTTAGTAAGTAAGCATAATAAACGTCCTCTCACTGTCAACTGCGTTTATTTTCAGCAAACTTAACATGTGTAAATATTTGTATGAACTTCACAAGATTCAACAACTGAGACATAAACTGAACAAGTTCCACAGACATGTGACTAACAGAAATGGAATAATGTGTCCCTGAACAAAGGGGGGTGGGGGGGGGGGGGGGGGGTGGGGGGGGGGTCAAAATCAAAAGTAACAGTCAGTATCTGGTGTGGCCACCAGCTGCATTAAGTACTGCAGTGCATCTCCTCCTCATGGACTGCACCAAATTTGCAGTTACCCCACTCTTCCACCAAGGCACCTGCAAGTTCCCGGACATTTCTGGGGGGGGAATGGCCCTAGCCCTAGGCCTCCGATCCAACAGGTCCCAGACGTGCTCAATTGGATTGAGATCCGGGCTCTTCGCTGGCCATGGCAGAACACTGACATTCCTGTCTTGCAGGAAATCACGCACAGAACGAGCAGTATGGCTGGTGGCATTGTCATGCTGGAGGGTCATGTCAGGATGAGCCTGCAGGAAGGGTACCACATGAGGGAGGAGGATATCTTCCCTGTAATACACAGCGTTGAGATTGCCTGCAATGACAACAAACTCAGTCCGATGATGCTGTGACACACCGCCCCAGACCATGACGGACCCTCCACCTCCAAATCGATCCTGCTCCAGAGTACAGGCCTCGGTGTAACGCTCATTCCTTCGATGATAAACGCGAATCCGACCATCACCCCTGGTGAGACAAAACCGAGACTCGTCAGTGAAGAGCACTTTTTGCCAGTCGTGTCTGGTCCAGCGACGGTGAGTTTTTGTCCATAGACGACGTTGTTGCCGGTGATGTCTGGTGAGGACCTGCCTTACAACAGGCCTACAAGCCCTCAGTCCAGCCTCTCTCAGCCTATTGCGGAGGAATTGTGCGTTCCAACTCGGGCAGTTGTTGTTGCCATCCTGTACCTGTACGGCAAGTGTGATGTTCGGATGAACCGATCCTGTGCAGGTGTTGTTACACGTGGTCTGCCAATGCGAGGATGATCAGCTGTCCGTCCTGTCTCCCTGTAGCGCTGTCTTAGGCGTCTCACAGTACGGACATCGCAGTTTATTGCCCTGGCCACATCTGCAGTCCTCATGCCTCCTTGCAGCATGGCTAAGGCACGTTCACGCAGATGTGAGCAGGGACCCTGGCCATCTTTCTTTTGGTGTTTTTCAGAGTCAGTAGAAAGGCCTCTTTAGTGTCCTAAGTTTTCATAACTGTGACCTTAATTGCCTACCGTCTGTAAGCTGTAAGTGTCTTAACGACCGTTCCACAGGTGCATGTTCATTAATTGTGTATGGTTCATTGAACAAGCATGGGAAACAGTGTTTAAACCCTTTACAATTAAGATCTGTGAAGTTATTTGGATTTTTACTAAGTATCTTTGAAAGACAGGGTCCTGAAAAAGGGACGTTTCTTTTTTTGCTGAGTTTATATACAGAAAATATGTAAAAACTCAATTCCAGTACCATATTAACAATGTACAGGGATACTGGAGTGATGGAGGTAGATATGTTTAGGGGTAAGGTGACTATATACAGGGTCAGTACCATATTAACAATGTACAGGGATACTGGAGTGATGGAGGTAGATATGTATAGGGGTAAGGTGACTATATACAGGGTCAGTACCATATTAACAATGTACAGGGATACTGGAGTGATGGAGGTAAATATGTATAGGGGACAGGGATACTGGAATGATGGAGGTAAATATGTATAGGGGACAGGGATACTGGAGTGATGGAGGTAAATATGTATAGGGGACAGGGATACTGGAATGATGGAGGTAAATATGTATAGGGGACAGGGATACTGGAGTGATGGAGGTAAATATGTATAGGGGACAGGGATACTGGAGTGATGGAGGTAGATATGTATAGGGGACAGGGATACTGGAATGATGGAGGTAAATATGTATAGGGGACAGGGATACTGGAGTGATGGAGGTAAATATGTATAGGGGACAGGGATACTGGAGTGATGGAGGTAAATATGTATAGGGGTAAGGTGACTAGGCAACAGGATAGAAGATAAACAGAGTAGCAGCAGCTTGCGGGTGGGTAAAGTCAGTATAAATGGATGTGCATTTTATGTGTGAGTGAGCAGATGGAGTGAGGGTGTGTGTGTGTGTGTGTGTGTGTGTGTGTGTGTGTGTGTGTGTGTGTGTGTGTGTGTGTGTGTGTGTGTGTGTGTGAGTGAGTGAGTGAGTGTGTACATAGAGACAAATGCAAATAGTGAAATAAAAGGTCAATAAACATACAAGGTAAAACTCGGTCCGTGTAGCTATTTCGTTAGCGATTTATCAGTCGAATTGCTTGGAGATGGAAGCTGTTCCAGAACCTGTTGGAGTCAGACTACAAATATTTAATGGTTTGGGTGGTTGGACTCTGACGATTTTCTGGGCATTTTTTTCCCACACCGCCTGATCTAGAGGTCCTGGAAGGCAGGGAGCTCGGCCCCAGTGATGTACTGGACTGTCCCCACAACCCTCTGTAGCGCCATGTGATCGAGGACGATGCTATAGCCATACCAAGTAGTGATGCAGCCAGTCAAGATGCTGTCAATAGTACAGCTGTAGACCCTTTGTAGGATTTGAGGGCCCATGTCAAACTTGTTCAACGTCCTGAGGGGGAAGAGGCACTGTTGTACCTTCTTCACGACTATGCGTGTATGTTTGGACCATTTTAAGTCTTTAGTGATTTGGACATCAAGGAACTTGAAGCTGTCAATCTGCAAAGGGTCTGATAACTTATGTAAATAAGGTATGTGTTTTTATGTTTTATAAATGTGCTAAAATTTCTAAAAACCTGTTTTCACTTTGTCATTGTCACGACTTCCACCGAAGGTGGCTCCTCTCCCTGTTCGTGCGGGGCTCGGCGCTCGGCGTCGCCGGCCTACTAGCCGTCACCGATCCATGTTTCCTTTTCCGTTGGTTTTGTCTTTAGTTCTGTCACACCTGGTTTGCATTTGCTTTGATTTCTGTGTGTATATTTACCCCTGTTTCCCCGCTTAGGTTTGTGCAGGAGAATTTTTTTTCTTGTTGCTTGTGGAGGCTTGCCTCAGTGTATTTTCGCGTGTAGTAATTTTAGTTAGGTGCATTGTGGTTCTCCGCCTTATGGGTGAACTGTTTGTTCCCATTGGGGTTTTGGGCATTTGTACTGAACTGTGTTTGTTTTTGGACTTGCCCTGATTAAAAGGTTACACGCTACACTGTCATTTCTGCTCTCCTGCGTTTGACTCCTCACTTACCTTCAGTGCGCACGCAACAGTCATTATGGGGTATTGTGTGTAGATTGATGATACAAATATTGAATTTAATCCATTGTAGAAAAAGGCTGTAACAACAAAATGTGGAAAAAGTCAAGGGTCTGAATACTTTCTGAAGGCTCTGTATAGACAATTACAGACAGTATGTGGATAAAATATGTTGTATACTGTATCTGTACAATACATAGGATAGAATAGTGTATATATATATATTATATATATACACTAGTTACTGTATTCTAGTCAATGCCATCCTATTCAACTATTGCTGTGTGTGAATGTATGTATGTATGTATGTATGTATGTATGTATGTATGTATGTATGTATGTATGTATGTATGTATGTATGTGTGTATGTATGTATGTATGTATGTATGTATGTATGTGTGTGTGTGTGTGTGTGTGTATGTATGTATGTATGTACACACAGCAATAGTTGAATAGGATTGCATTGACTAGAATACAGTAATTCCATTATTAAAGTGACCAGTAATTTCATGTCTATTTGCATAGGACAGCAGCCTCTAAGGTGCTGGGTTGAGGAATCAGAAGCAAGAGTATGCCTCCATGTCACCAGGCTCCTATTGCCTCTGTAACGCCGGCGTTTCCAATTGGGTAGCCCTGAAAAATCGGGTTGGAATAACAGAGAGAGCCCAAGGCAGATGAGTCGAAGTCAAAGTTGAAGCCGGAATTGGTGTAAATAACTGACCAGGTGAATCCAGGTGAAAGCTATGATCCCTTATTGATGTCACTTGTTAAATCCACTTTAATCAGTATAGATGAAGGGGAGGGGACATGTTAAATAAGGACTTTTAAACCTTGAGACAATTGAGACATAGATTGTGTCTGTGTGCCACTCAGAGGGTGAATGGGTAAGACAACATATTTAAGTGCCTTTGAACAGGTTATGGTAGTAGGTTCCACCGGTTTGAGTGTGTCAAGAACTGCAACGCTGCTGGGTTTTTCACGGTCAACAGTTTTCCGTGTGTATCAACAAGGGTCCACCATCCAAAAGCCAACTTGAAAGAACTGTGGGAAGCATTGGATTCAACTTGGGTCATCATCCTAGGGTTGCTGGCACCAACATTCTGGTCAATACTTTGTCTACAGTATTACCAAAATGCTAACAAAATTAGCACAAGTAATAGCGAATTTCCATGGAGGCTGCTAGCTAAATAGGCTAACGAGCGCAAAGAAAGGCAATCCTGGTCATAAAGTTATACATGTATAGTATAGGTAGGCGCTACCGAATGTCCTTTTTGGTGAGTTTGGACATTTACAAGCAAAATGTGAATGAGAGACATACAGTACTGGCTCCTGAGTAGCATGTATGCCCGCTGTGTTTGTGTGGAGTCTGGAGTCGCTACGGTCCTAGCGAAAGATAGCAGTGGCAAGCTGTACAGATAACTCATCCAAAGGGCTTTGACTTCTCAAACACGGCAGAAAGCTAACACAATAATGATTCCACCGTCGCCTTATTAAATTCAGCCACTTACTTTTATAGCAAGTTAAACGCAGTGTTCGCGTTAATGCAGAATTCCTAGTTTTTTAGTTTTGTGGAAAAAAAACAACAAAAAAAAAGTCATGAATACAGAAAGAAATAAGAAAATATCGTGTTTTGTTTTTTAGATCTAAAAATGGTTCTCGTTGTAATTTCCGCATCAGACCAATGTTGTGCTCCAGTTGTACCTTTTCCACTTGGATGACATCTCATTCAGCAGACATGAAGCTAATTTCCTTTCTCCAGTTAAATACAAGATAACATTATTTATTTATTTTTTAAACATAATGAATTGTAGCTGACTATACGATGGCCGTGAATCGTTTGTGCAACAAAAAAAAAACAGGCTTTTTCATTGTAAGCTCATTTACTCGTGTGGCTGCCGGCCAGATAGCGTTGCACTTCTGGCGTCATCTGATGAAAATGAAGCTGTTTTCAGCTGAATGTGTTGCATGAATGCATTTCTGTGAAGGAAAACTATAGTTGCACGTCCCTGATCACTGTACTGATGCAAAAAACATTGTTGATTTCCAATATAAAGTCAACAATATTGACCCCTGTCAATACACACCTGGACTCACCTGTTCCCGTGTTCTCCCAATGTGCTATTTACAAACAAACACACGACAGGCTCAATTGTTCTGGGGAACTACGATAAGCTTCTTAATGAAATGAAGAACACGATATGCTTTATCTCCTAACATATTGCACAAGTCGCCTGCTAATTTACTTAAAAAGTAACTACAGATATTACAATGTAAAGAAGAAGAACAGTTTCAACGGTATTGAAAAACCATCCTGTGGCCTTTTCCAAATACCCCGGTATGTATACGGTATACCGCCCAAGACTACAGCATCCCTGTGGAACGCTTTCGACACCTTGTGGAGTGCACGCCCCAACGAATTGAGGCTGTTACCAGGGCAAAAGGGGGAGGGGGTGCAACTTAATATTATGAAAGTGTTCCTAATGCTCTGTACACTCAGTGTATGAACTCAATTGTACATGTTTGGCTCTCTCTCCCCCTCTCCATCTCCCTCTCTCTGTCCCTCTCCCTCTCTCTCCCCCTCACTCTCTCTCCCCCTCACTCTGTCCCTCTCCCTCTCACTCTCTCTCCCCCTCTCCATCTCCCTGTCCCTCTCCCTCTCTCTCCCCCTCTCCATCTCCCTGTCCCTCTCTCTCCCCCTCTCCATCTCCCTGTCCCCCTCCCTCCCCCTCTCCCTCCCTCTCTCTCTCCCTCCCTCTCTCTCTCCCTCCCTCTCTCCCCCTCTCACTCCCTCTCACTCTCTCTCTGTAATGTAAAGGAATATATCCACGGTTGAGAATAATGCGTGAGGGAAAGGGTTTTGACGTCAGACGGGAGGCAAAGTGTCTCTCTGGTATCTTTTGTAAAAGCTTTGTGCATCACTGAACATCTCTCCCCCCTAAGGCCAAGTTGTGTGGACAATACTGCAACAAGCAAAACCATCGATTTCCACAACATTCCAACAAGTCCGCTTGGCCGCTGCTCACCACCAAATTGAGAAGGAAAAACAAATAGTATAAACTTTTCAGTATCAAGTCCGTAGATATTTGTGCTTTGTATACATCATATCAACATTACATCTGTAGATATTTATGCTTATACAGTATATATATATATACACATCCTGATAAAACCACAAGTCATCACTGATCATCTAATTCCCATTAGGTTGAATGACTGTAGCAAGGTTGGACAACAGGTACAAAGATGTGTTTGATATACAGAACCAGTTTGGACACACCTACTCATTCCAGGGGTTTTCTTTATTTGTACTATTTTATACATTGTAGAATAATAATGAAGACATCAAAACTATGAAATAACACATATGGAATCAGGTAGTAACCAAAAAAGTGTTAAATATATAGAAAATATATTTTTTTATTTGAGATTCTTAAAAGTAGCCACCCTTTGCCTTGATTGACAGCTTTGCACACTCTTGGCTTTCTCTCAACCAGCTTCTTTAGGTAGTCACCTGGAATGCATTTTAACTAACAGGTGTGCCTTATTAAAAAGTTAATTTGTGGAATTTCTTTCCTTCTTAATGCATTTCAGCCAATTAGTTGTGTTGTGACAAGGTAGGGGTGGTATACAGAAGATAGCCCTATTTGGTAAAATACCAAGTCCATATTATGGCAAGAACAGCTCAAATAAGCAAAGAGAAACGACAGTCCATCATTACTTTAAGACATGAAGTTCAGTCAATACGGAAAATGTAAAGAACTTTCTTCAAGTTCCGTCACAAAAACCATCAAGTCCTCTGATGAAACTGGCTCTCATGAGGACCGCCACAGGAATTGAAGACCCAGAGTTACCTCTGCTGCAGAGGATAAGTTCATTAGAGTTACCAGCCTCAGAAATAGCAGCCCAAATAAATGCTTCACAGAGTTCAAGTAACAGACACATCTCAACATCAACTGTTCAGAGGAGACTGTGTGAATCAGGCCTTCATGGTCGAATTGCTGCAAAGAAACCACTACTGAAGGACACCGTATGTGTTATTTCATAGTTTTGATGTCTTCACTATTATTCTACATTGTACAAAATAGTAAAAATGAATTTAAAAAACCTTCAATGAGTAGGTGTGTCCAAACTTTTGACTGGTACTGTAAACAACAACAACAACAAAAACAACAAGGACAAATAAACATTAAGATGTTGTTTTTTTTATCCCAGATGTAAATCCCTAGGGTCTACTGTAGCTGCTCATTGGAAAGGCTAATCTTCCATGTTGAACAGACAGACAGACGGACAGAGACAGACAGACACAGACAGAGACAGACAGAGACAGACAGACAGAGACAGACAGACAGAGACAGACAGAGACAGACAGACACAGACAGACAGACACAGACAGACAGACACAGACAGACAGACACAGACAGACAGAGACAGACAGAGACAGACAGACACAGACAGAGACAGACAGCGACAGACAGACAGAGACAGACAGACAGAGACAGACAGAGACAGACAGACACAGACAGACAGACAGACAGACACAGACAGACACACACAGACAGACAGACAGACAGACACAGACAGACAGACAGACACAGACAGACAGACAGACAGACAGACAGACAGAGACAGACAGACAGAGACAGACAGAGACAGACAGACAGACAGACAGACAGACAGACAGACAGACAGACAGACAGACAGACAGACAGACAGACAGTATAGTCAGTACAGTAATCATCCTCATCTCTGTGAACAACACTTCACTCTAAGTTTCTCTGCTATTGAAAAAAACACAAACCGAGCAACACAGAATTCAATAGAATCTCTCTGCTTTAAGGTACACTAACTACCTTGTCCTCCATCATTCCTCCCTACTGTAACTCGCTGGGGTCTGATTACCTGCAAATGAACATGATCATTTCAACATCTTGCATAAGATCACCCTGCTCAACCAGCATGATGAAACCCCACATGGGAGGCATTGGGATGGAGGATTCAGAAGACAAGTGGAGGCCCACTTAGTATATGGCATAAATATATATAAATATCATTTTGCTAGGACTGTCTGTGAGTGGTCACCATGAAAAGACGAACAACCTGCCCATGCCAACCTGCCCATGCCAACCTGCCCATGCCAACCTGCTGATTAGAAGGTATTGTGTTCAATCAGCAACTATTGCATTTATTCACACTTTTATAGTTCCATCAGCTACGGGGGGGGGGGGGGGGGGTTATTAAACAACTATACTGAAAAAATATATATATAATAATAAAATGAAAAATATAAAACGCAACGTGCAACAATTGCAACAATTTTATGCCAATTGCACACTCCCTCAAAACTTGAGACATCTGTGGCATTGTTTTGTGTGACAAAACTGCACATTTTAGAGTGGCCTTTTGTTGCCCCCAGCACAAGGTGCACCTGTGTAGTGATCATGCTGTTTAATCAGCTTCTTGATATGCCTTGATAGGTGGATTATCTTGGCAAAGGAGAAATGCTCACTAAAAGGGATGTAAACAAAAACAAAATTGTGCAACAACAGTTTAAAGAAAGAAGTTTTTTTGCTCGTAAAAACAATTTCTGGGATCTTTTATTTCAGCTCATGAAAAATGGGACCAACATTTTTCATGTTGCATTTATATTTTTGTTCATTATATGCTAATTTACCGACGTGGATTCAATTACTTGAATTCCTTTTAGTTTTTTTGTGAGCCCAATGCGATGTTTCTCTAGAGAAAAATCAAATCATTCATGAGAGAAATCAAGTCAAAGACTATGTGGGACGCTGGGCTGGAGGGAGTTGGAGTTTTCATTAAGCAAATATTCAACATAGTTCAGTGCAGAAACATGGTCATTAACTACAATGCCCATAATCCATTGCGGCTGTTATTTCTGGATGGGACAGAGACGGATACACTTTTACGTATACTACATTAGGATAGAGATACACACAGACCGCATGAGAGAGAAATGTACACAACGAGAGGGATAGAAACAGTTTGTGAAAGTATGTATTATCTACTTGGAAGAATTAGTCAAATTATTTCACCAGAAATATCAGGGTGCAATTTTGGATGCTTTGTTAGTCTGATGGCAATAATACGGTGTGATGCCTGTCAAAGGAAGTGACCTCACAATGTATCCATCCAAACACCATAAGGACATCTGATTATGTACGCGTCATTTCCTCCTAGTCCGGCCTGATTTGTTATTCTGTTTCAGTCGTCACATTGTTTGTTTGTTATTTGGGACTCGGCTCTAGCAGTGCCCCAGATGGAACTCCAAATGTATAGGTCGGAGGTCAGAGATCAGAGTGAGTATGTAAGTCAACATCATCCAAGAAACTTCTATTAATTCAGTTGTCACGTTGGATAATGTCAACGAGGTATGACTGGCTGGACGTCAGTCAGTAAAGAACATCTGAGACTCACTTTGTGAATTCTCCCTGAAGCGCTTAAAAAAATATATCTATTTTCTACATGTTGAGGGGTTAGAGAGAGTATGTAAGTCAACATCATCCTAGTCTATTAATTCAGTTGTCATGTTCAATAATGTCAGCAGGGTCGTTGTTGTTGTTGTAAGTAAAGTTTAAAAAAAAACATCTTTAGACTCACTTTGTGATTTTTGTAATAGATACCTATTGTTATCTATCTTCTTGAAACGCTATATTATTGTCACTCGCTAGGTTTCCAGCCAACCTTCTAATGGGCTTAAAGTACATGTCGGATCAAAAAAATGACAGGCCCGATGGAAACGGAACATTTGTCGGTAAACATTCCAAACGTCGACAAAACAAAATAACCTAGACAAGGTGGGATCTTTTTGTTTCTGTAAAATGTATTATGCGATAAATGTCAGTGCAAAGGCTTTTATGCGTAAATATTGTTATAATAACCATCCTATCGAAGTAAACTTTGCGTCAGGCGATGATGTGTTGTCTGGTCCTCCCACTACGACTCGAGAAACCGGGCAGTTTATCAGGCTGCAGATTAAATACGTGATGATGTGTTGTGTGGTCCTCCCACTACGACTCGAGAAACCGTGCAGTTTATCAGGCTGCAGATTAAATACGTGATGATGTGTTGTGTGGTCCTCCCACTACGACTCGAGAAACCGTGCAGTTTATCAGGCTGCAGATTAAATACGTGATGATGTGTTGTGTGGTCCTCCCACTACGACTCGAGAAACCGTGCAGTTTATCAGGCTGCAGATTAAATACGTGATGATGTGTTGTGTGGTCCTCCCACTACGACTCGAGAAACCGTGCAGTTTATCAGGCTGCAGATTAAATACGTGATGATGAACTTCACAGGGCGGCGAAGGAGCCTGGTGACGAGCTTGATGCTCCTTTATAATAAATATCGAGGGTCTAATTCTGGTGACATGTTAATCGATGCTTGTTTGACAAACAAATAATAATAACAATAATAATAAGGACAACAACAATAACAATAATAACAATAACAACAATAATAATAATAATGACAATAATAATAATTGCATAACAATAACAATAACAATAATAAATAATAATAACCATAATAATAATAATAAGGTCAATAATAACAATAATAATAACAACAATAATAATAATAGCAATAATAACAACAACAATAATACATAATAATAATAACCATAATAACAATAATACCAATAATAACAACAGTAATAATGACAACAATAATAATAATAATAATATCATAATAATAACAATAATAATAACAACAATAATAATAATAATAATAACAACAATAATAATAACAACAATAATAATAATAAGGTCAATAATAACAATAATAATAACAACAATAATAATAATAATAGCAATAATAACAACAACAATAATACATAATAACAATAATACCAATAATAACAACAGTAATAATGACAACAATAATAATAATAATAATAAGGTCAATAATAACAATAATAACAACAACAACAATAATAATAGCAATAATAACAACAACAATAATACATAATAATAATAACCATAATAACAACAGTAATAATGACAACAATAATAATAATAATAATATCATAATAATAACAATAATAATAACAACAATAATAATAATAACAACAGTAATAATGACAACAACAATAATAATAATATCATAATAATAACAAAAACAATAATAATAACAATAATAATAATAACAACAGTAATAATGACAACAATAATAATAATAATATCATAATAACAACAATAATAATAACAACAATAATAATAATAACAACAGTAATAATGACAACAATAATAATAATAATATCATAATAATAACAACAATAATAATAACAACAACAATAATAACCATAATAATAATAATAACAACAATAATAATAACCATAATAACAATAATAACAACAGTAATAATGGCAACAATAATAATAATAATAACAATAATAATAACAACAATAATAATAACCATAATAATAATAATAACAACAATAATAATAACCATAATAACAATAATAACAACAGTAATAATAACATCAATAATAATAATAATGACAATAATAACAATAATAGTAATAATAACAATAATAATAAAAGTCTCAACATGTAAGTAGCCTACTTACCAGCAGTGTATCTGGTAGCTGTTGGTTAGAGCGCCCGTACCAAGACCAGACTGGTCACAATCACTATATAACGCAACACCTTTTCATTAGTACAGCTGGAAATGCAATGGAAACCCATGTAACATAGATTTTTTATTGGGTACATGGGAATTTAACCGCAAAAGTAATTTGGATGTGTACTATGTCATCACATACAGCCTTTTATCCACAACAAGTCAATTTGATGTGTACTATGTCATCACATACAGCCTTTTATCCACAACAAGTCAATTTGATGTGTACTATGTCATCACTTACAGCCTTTAATCCACAACAAGTCAATTTGATGTGCACTATGTCATCACTTACAGCCTTTAATCCACAACAAGTCAATTTGATGTGCACTATGTCATCACTTACAGCCTTTAATCCACAACAAGTCAATTTGATGTGCACTATGTCATCACTTACAGCCTTTAATCCACAACAAGTCAATTTGATGTGCACTATGTCATCACATACAGCCTTTTATCCACAACAAGTCAATTTGATGTGTACTATGTCATCACATACAGCCTTTTATCCACAACAAGTCAATTTGATGTGTACTATGTCATCACGACCAGCCTTTTATCCACAACAAGTCAATTTGATGTGTACTACGTCATCACGACCAGCCTTTAATCCACAACAAGTCAATTTGATGTGTACTATGTCATCACGACCAGCCTTTAATCCACAACAAGTCAATTTGATGTGTACTACGTCATCACGACCAGCCTTTAATCCACAACAAGTCAATTTGATGTGTACTACGTCATCACGACCAGCCTTTAATCCACAACAAGTCAATTTGATGTGTACTATGTCATCACGACCAGCCTTTAATCCACAACAAGTCAATTTGATGTGTACTACGTCATCACGACCAGCCTTTAATCCACAACAAGTCAATTTGATGTGTACTATGTCATCACGACCAGCCTTTTATCCACAACAAGTCAATTTGATGTGTACTACGTCATCACGACCAGCCTTTAATCCACAACAAGTCAATTTGATGTGTACTACGTCATCACGACCAGCCTTTTAATCCACAACAAGTCAATTTGATGTGTACTACGTCATCACGACCAGCCTTTAATCCACAACAAGTCAATTTGATGTGTACTATGTCATCACGACCAGCCTTTAATCCACAACAAGTCAATTTGATGTGTACTACGTCATCACGACCAGCCTTTTATCCACAACAAGTCAATTTGATGTGTACTACGTCATCACGACCAGCCTTTTATCCACAACAAGTCAATTTGATGTGTACTATGTCATCACGACCAGCCTTTTATCCACAACAAGTCAATTTGATGTGTACTATGTCATCACGACCAGCCTTTAATCCACAACAAGTCAATTTGATGTGTACTATGTCATCACGACCAGCCTTTTATCCACAACAAGTCAATTTGATGTGTACTATGTCATCACGACCAGCCTTTAATCCACAACAAGTCAATTTGATGTGTACTATGTCATCACGACCAGCCTTTTATCCACAACAAGTCAATTTGATGTGTACTATGTCATCACGACCAGCCTTTAATCCACAACAAGTCAATTTGATGTGTACTATGTCATCACGACCAGCCTTTTATCCACAACAAGTCAATTTGATGTGTACTATGTCATCACGACCAGCCTTTAATCCACAACAAGTCAATTTGATGTGTACTATGTCATCACGACCAGCCTTTTATCCACAACAAGTCAATTTGATGGAAACATCTCTGATGGGAAAATGTGTATATTGTTTTTATGCAGATTTTAGAATATTCACATGAAAATCTGTCGCCAATTGGTTGGAAACGTGACGTGTGTGTGACGCTGGAGAGAAAGTCTAGCTCATTAAAAACAGCACAATAAATCAAGCTGCAGTAACAAAGATTGTAACCTGGGGTGCCGTCCTGAAGATTGTCATTAGCTTCCACTGGACTTTGGTGAATCATCTGAGAACTTGCTACGTGTACTGTGAAATGTGAGACACAAACACCAGTCTGTCTGCTGCTCTGCCGGCCCCATGCCCAGGAGAGGTAACACTGGGTGCTCTGACTGGGGACTCGAGCACAAAATTCCACCGAGTTGACCCCCCTCTTATTACCCCCCCACCCCCTCAGTACACCACCCTCTACCACCTTTCAACCCCTACCCTCTCAGACCCTCCCCCCTACCCTCTCAGACCCTTCCCCCCTACCCTCTCAGACCCCCTACCCTCTCAGACCCTCCCCCCTACCCTCTCAGACCCTTCCCCCCTACCCACTCAGACCCCCTACCCTCTCAGACCCTTCCCCCCTACCCTCTCAGACCCCCTACCCTCTCAGACCCTCCCCCCTACCCTCTCAGGCCCCCTACCCTCTCAGACCCCCTACCCTTCTCCACTCCATCTCACTGATTCTGTCTCAAACTGCAGATGGGGGGTATAGAGGTCCAGAGATGTATCCGGAGGTGAATTAGTCCAATGAGTGTCCAGTGAATGAACAATGTGTAATGCCCTGACAGAAATCAATAGGACACAATATGATGCTCTGTCAACTCCAGCCTGGCTTTGACCAACAGAATGAACACACACACACAGACAGACAGAGACAAGAGAAACAGAGAGAGAGAGAGAGACAGTGTGTTAGAGAGAAAGAGAGAGAGAAACAGAGAGAGAGAGCGAGAGATAGAGACAGAGAGAAACAGAGCGAGAGAGAGAGACAGAGAGAAACAGAGCGAGAGAGAGAGAGAGAAACACAGCAAGAGACAGAGAGAGAAACAGAGAGACAGAGAGAAACAGAGAGAGAGAGAGAAAGAAACAGAGAGAGAGAGAGAAAGAAACAGAGAGAGAGAGAAACAGAGAGAGGGAGAGAGAGAGAGAGAAACAGAGAGAGAGAGAGAGAAACAGAGAGAGAGAGAGAGAAACAGAGAGATAGAGAGAGAGAGGAGAGCGAGAGAGAGAGAAGAGAGAGAGAAACAGAGAGAGGGAGAGAGAGAGAGAGAGAAACAGAGAGAGAGAGAAACAGAGAGAGGAGAGAGAGAGAGAGAGAGAGAGAGAGACAGAGACAGAGACAGAGACAGAGAGAGATAGAGAGAAACAGAGATAGAGAGAGACAGAGAGAGAGAGAGAAAGAGAGACAGAGAGAGAGAGAGATAGAGAGAAACAGAGATAGAGAGAGACAGAGACAGAGAGAGAGAGAGAGAGAGACAGAGAGAGAGACAGAGAGAGAGACAGAGAGAGACGTGTGCTGGGGTCAAGGAGCAAGATGCCTTGGGACTGAATTGGGAGTTTTTTCCTTGAACATGTACTATAAAAAAAATCTACTGGCCCTTATGTTTAAAACAAATCACCTTACTGTTGGTTCTCTAAGAAATGTATTCAGTCCTTTATTCATGTATTCACTTATTTATTTATCTTTTCACTTATCATAATGAATCATGCTGCAGTATCACATTGCGATCTAAGGCCTTTGCGGACTACGATTTTAGCCGTCTTTATGCCATGATTTCGCCATCCCAGACAAAATGTCCAAATTGTATAATAGTTTGATTTGATGCTGATGATGCTGTGCAAGAAGAACGATTTGTCTAATAATCTTGTTGATATTTTGATAAATGCACAAAATCTGATACATGTACAAAATCTGATAAATGCACAAAATCTGATAAATGTACAAAATCTGATAAATGCACAAAATCTGATAAATGCACAAAATCTAAATCAAGGTTCTACCACAGCAACCATGTTATTTTAGGGAAGCCGATTTGACTCTGAGTTTAGACATAAAAATTTGTATGTGGACATTATTTTAAGATCCATACTTTCAGTTTTTCCACATATAAGCACAGAGAGGCTGGCGCTGCTGGTGCTGATCATATGATCAGTTGACACCGCTGCAGTTGACGTAGCCTACATCGCCTCTCGAGCCATGACGGAACTGAAGCAAATAGTACAATCTGGCCACGTTTATATCAATATTTTAATTTGGTAACATCGCACAGTGTGACATGACAATCGTAAAAAGACTGAAATCCGACCTACAGTCTGCAAAGGTTGTAATGTTAGGAATGAACAGCATTTACTACCTGTTAGTAAATACATGAGATTAATACGAATAGAATAATGAGATTAATATGAGATTAATGTAATGAGATTTGGTTTGCTATATCAAGAAAACAGTTTACTAGAGCAAGAAACAGGAGCCTGTGAAAGACATTGAATGCCAATGTGGCAGCTGTTGTTGTTCCTGATACTATTTTCCCATCACACAATGTCCGTCCAGGCTCCAGGCCGCTTCGCTGGGCCCACCGGACTGGCTGAGACCGGGGGGGACAAAGCACTGGTGACTCTTAAAAAGCTTTTAAAGCAGCCAGCCTCTCTCTGTTGGGGCACAGAGCTGGAAAACATTACAACGGGAATGGGAATGGGAATGGATTAAATTAAAGTACATTTGTGGACATTTTGTGGGGTTGATGGTTTGCTGAGATGTGTGGGAGATTGTTAATTGAATAAATGTGATTTTGCAACAGTAATAGCTTAGTTCAATCAGCACAGGACACAGATTGAATATTTGGCAGACCGCCCTCAGCACAAAAGCAAAAACATATACGTTATATTATGAGGGATTGATTTCAAAATCTCTTTCAGTTATCCATATAGCATGGACATTGGAATTTAAATTTCAATTCTGACTTGTATCGTCCTAAACCTATCAGTCGGTTAATCAGTCAGTCCACATGTAAAACAATGTGAGCCAAAGCCTTTCCTTGCTTTCATGTCCAATAAGTAGCTGTAGTGGTGACAGCTCCCCATTAGCTGTATGTGTGATAAATCAACAGGATATCAGAAAAGCAGCTTGGACTAACCATAGTGCCCCGGAGGAGAACGTACTCACCACTCCTCCTCTCCTCATCCCCCGTTCCCTCCACTCACGGCTTCCTTTAATAGGTCCCATGTTGGGAAGGTGAAAGGGGAGACAGGGTTTTAACAGTAATTTAATACATTACCTGACATAGGTGGCAATGATAGATATAGACCTCTAAGACATATCTATTATCTAACGGAGGAGTCTACTGCATCTATTATCTAATGGAGTCTACTGCATCTATTATCTAACGGAGTCTACTGCATCTATTATCTAACAGAGCCTACTGCATCTATTATCTAACGGAGTCTACTGTATCTATTATCTAACGGAGTCTACTGCATCTATTATCTAACGGAGTCTACTGCATCTATTATCTAACGGAGTCTACTGCATCTATTATCTAACGGAGTCTACTGCATCTATTATTTAACGGAGTCTACTGCATCTATTATCTAATGGAGTCTACTGTATCTATTATCTAACGGAGTCTACTGTATCTATTATCTAACGGAGTCTACTGCATCTATTATCTAACGGAGTCTACTGCATCTATTATCTAACGGAGTCTACTGCATCTATTATCTAACGGAGTCTACTGTATCTATTATCTAACGGAGGAGTCTACTGCATCTATTATCTAATGGAGGAGTCTACTGCATCTATTATCTAACGGAGTCTACTGCATCTATTATCTAACGGAGTCTACTGCATCTATTATCTAACGGAGGAGTCTACTGCATCTATTATCTAACGGAGGAGTCTACTGTATCTATTATCTAAAGGAGTCTACTGTATCTATTATCTAAAGGAGTCTACTGTATCTATTATCTAATGGAGTCTACTGCATCTATTATCTAACGGAGTCTACTGTATCTATTATCTAACGGAGGAGTCTACTGCATCTATTATCTAACGGAGGAGTCTACTGCATCTATTATCTAACGGAGTCTACTGCATCTATTATCTAACGGAGTCTACTGCATCTATTATCTAATGGTGTCTACTGTATCTATTATCTAATGGAGTCTACTGTATCTATTATCTAATGGAGTCTACTGCATCTATTATCTAACAGAGCCTACTGCATCTATTATCTAACGGAGGAGTCTACTGCATCTATTTTCTAACGGAGGAGTCTACTGTATCTATTATCTAACGGAGGAGTCTACTGCATCTATTATCTAATGGAGGAGTCTACTGTATCTATTATCTAATGGAGGAGTCTACTGTATCTATTATCTAACGGAGTCTACTGTATCTATTATCTAACGGAGTCTACTGTATCTATTATCTAACGGAGTCTACTGCATCTATTATCTAACGGAGTCTACTTTATCTATTATCTAACGGAGGAGTCTACTGCATCTATTATCTAACGGAGGAGTCTACTGCATCTATTATCTAACGGAGGAGTCTACTGCATCTATTATCTAACGGAGGAGTCTACTGCATCTATTATCTAATGGAGACTACTGTATCTATTATCTAATAGAGAAGTCTACTGTATCTATTATCTAACGGAGGAGTCTACTGCATCTATTATCTAATGGAGGAGTCTACTGTATCTATTATCTAATGGAGGAGTCTACTGCATCTATTATCTAACGGAGTCTACTGCATCTATTATCTAACGGAGGAGTCTACTGTATCTATTATCTAACGGAGGAGTCTACTGTATCTATTATCTAACGGAGGAGTCTACTGTATCTATTATCTAACGGAGGAGTCTACTGCATCTATTATCTAACGGAGGAGTCTACTGCATCTATTATCTAACGGAGGAGTCTACTGTATCTATTATCTAACGGAGGAGTCTACTGTATCTATTATCTAATGGAGTCTACTGTATCTATTATCTAACGGAGTCTACTGTATCTATTATCTAACGGAGTCTACTGCATCTATTATCTAACGGAGGAGTCTACTGCATCTATTATCTAACGGAGGAGTCTACTGCATCTATTATCTAACGGAGTCTACTGCATCTATTATCTAACGGAGTCTACTGCATCTATTATCTAACGGAGGAGTCTACTTTATCTATTATCTAATGGAGTCTACTGCATCTATTATCTAACGGAGTCTACTGCATCTATTATCTAACGGAGTCTACTGCATCTATTATCTAACGGAGGAGTCTACTGTATCTATTATCTAATGGTGTCTACTGTATCTATTATCTAATGGAGTCTACTGTATCTATTATCTAACGGAGTCTACTGCATCTATTATCTAACGGAGTCTACTGTATCTATTATCTAACGGAGTCTACTGTATCTATTATCTAACGGAGGAGTCTACTGCATCTATTATCTAATGGAGGAGTCTACTGCATCTATTATCTAACGGAGGAGTCTACTGCATCTATTATCTAACGGAGTCTACTGCATCTATTATCTAACGGAGGAGTCTACTGTATCTATTATCTAAAGGAGTCTACTGTATCTATTATCTAAAGGAGTCTACTGTATCTATTATCTAATGGAGTCTACTGCATCTATTATCTAACGGAGTCTACTGTATCTATTATCTAACGGAGGAGTCTACTGCATCTATTATCTAATGGAGGAGTCTACTGCATCTATTATCTAACGGAGTCTACTGCATCTATTATCTAACGGAGTCTACTGCATCTATTATCTAATGGTGTCTACTGTATCTATTATCTAATGGAGTCTACTGTATCTATTATCTAATGGAGTCTACTGTATCTATTATCTAATGGAGTCTACTGCATCTATTATCTAACAGAGCCTACTGCATCTATTATCTAACGGAGGAGTCTACTGCATCTATTATCTAACGGAGGAGTCTACTGCATCTATTATCTAACGGAGGAGTCTACTGTATCTATTATCTAACGGAGGAGTCTACTGCATCTATTATCTAATGGAGGAGTCTACTGTATCTATTATCTAATGGAGGAGTCTACTGTATCTATTATCTAACGGAGTCTACTGTATCTATTATCTAACGGAGTCTACTGCATCTATTATCTAACGGAGTCTACTTTATCTATTATCTAACGGAGGAGTCTACTGCATCTATTATCTAACGGAGGAGTCTACTGCATCTATTATCTAACGGAGGAGTCTACTGCATCTATTATCTAATGGAGACTACTGTATCTATTATCTAATGGAGGAGTCTACTGTATCTATTATCTAACGGAGGAGTCTACTGCATCTATTATCTAATGGAGGAGTCTACTGCATCTATTATCTAATGGAGGAGTCTACTGTATCTATTATCTAATGGAGTCTACTGTATCTATTATCTAACGGAGGAGTCTACTGTATCTATTATCTAATGGAGTCTACTGCATCTATTATCTAATGGAGTCTACTGCATCTATTATCTAACGGAGGAGTCTACTGCATCTATTATCTAACGGAGGAGTCTACTGTATCTATTATCTAACGGAGGAGTCTACTGCATCTATTATCTAATGGAGGAGTCTACTGTATCTATTATCTAATGGAGGAGTCTACTGTATCTATTATCTAACGGAGGAGTCTACTGTATCTATTATCTAACGGAGGAGTCTACTGCATCTATTATCTAATGGAGGAGTCTACTGCATCTATTATCTAATGGAGGAGTCTACTGCATCTATTATCTAACGGAGTCTACTGCATCTATTATCTAACGGAGGAGTCTACTGCATCTATTATCTAACGGAGGAGTCTACTGTATCTATTATCTAATGGAGGAGTCTACTGCATCTATTATCTAATGGAGGAGTCTACTGCATCTATTATCTAACGGAGGAGTCTACTGCATCTATTATCTAACGGAGGAGTCTACTGTATCTATTATCTAACGGAGGAGTCTACTGTATCTATTATCTAATGGAGTCTACTGTATCTATTATCTAATGGAGTCTACTGTATCTATTATCTAATGGAGTCTACTGTATCTATTATCTAACGGAGTCTACTGCATCTATTATCTAACGGAGGAGTCTACTGTATCTATTATCTAACGGAGTCTACTGTATCTATTATCTAACGGAGTCTACTGCATCTATTATCTAACGGAGTCTACTTTATCTATTATCTAACGGAGGAGTCTACTGCATCTATTATCTAACGGAGGAGTCTACTGCATCTATTATCTAACGGAGGAGTCTACTGCATCTATTATCTAATGGAGACTACTGTATCTATTATCTAATGGTCGAGTCTACTGTATCTATTATCTAACGGAGGAGTCTACTGCATCTATTATCTAATGGAGGAGTCTACTGTATCTATTATCTAATGGAGGAGTCTACTGCATCTATTATCTAATGGAGTCTACTGTATCTATTATCTAACGGAGGAGTCTACTGTATCTATTATCTAATGGAGTCTACTGCATCTATTATCTAATGGAGTCTACTGCATCTATTATCTAACGGAGGAGTCTACTGCATCTATTATCTAACGGAGGAGTCTACTGTATCTATTATCTAACGGAGGAGTCTACTGCATCTATTATCTAATGGAGGAGTCTACTGTATCTATTATCTAATGGAGGAGTCTACTGTATCTATTATCTAATGGAGGAGTCTACTGTATCTATTATCTAACGGAGGAGTCTACTGCATCTATTATCTAATGGAGGAGTCTACTGTATCTATTATCTAATGGAGGAGTCTACTGCATCTATTATCTAACGGAGTCTACTGCATCTATTATCTAACGGAGGAGTCTACTGCATCTATTATCTAACGGAGGAGTCTACTGTATCTATTATCTAATGGAGGAGTCTACTGCATCTATTATCTAATGGAGGAGTCTACTGCATCTATTATCTAACGGAGGAGTCTACTGCATCTATTATCTAACGGAGGAGTCTACTGTATCTATTATCTAACGGAGGAGTCTACTGTATCTATTATCTAATGGAGTTTACTGTATCTATTATCTAACGGAGTCTACTGTATCTATTATCTAATGGAGTCTACTGCATCTATTATCTAACGGAGTCTACTGCATCTATTATCTAACGGAGTCTACTGCATCTATTATCTAACGGAGGAGTCTACTGTATCTATTATCTAATGGTGTCTACTGTATCTATTATCTAATGGTGTCTACTGTATCTATTATCTAATGGAGTCTACTGTATCTATTATCTAATGGAGTCTACTGCATCTATTATCTAACAGAGCCTACTGCATCTATTATCTAACAGAGCCTACTGCATCTATTATCTAATGGAGTCTACTGTATCTATTATCTAATGGAGTCTACTGTATCTATTATCTAATGGAGTCTACGGCATCTATTATCTAACGGAGGAGTCTACTGCATCTATTATCTAACGGAGGAGTCTACTGCATCTATTATCTAATGGAGTCTACTGTATCTATTATCTAACGGAGGAGTCTACTGTATCTATTATCTAACAGAGTCTACTGTATCTATTATCTAATGGAGTCTACTGTATCTATTATCTAACGGAGGAGTCTACTGTATCTATTATCTAATGGAGTCTACTGCATCTATTATCTAATGGAGTCTACTGCATCTATTATCTAACGGAGGAGTCTACTGCATCTATTATCTAACGGAGGAGTCTACTGTATCTATTATCTAACGGAGGAGTCTACTGCATCTATTATCTAATGGAGGAGTCTACTGTATCTATTATCTAATGGAGGAGTCTACTGTATCTATTATCTAACGGAGTCTACTGTATCTATTATCTAACGGAGTCTACTGTATCTATTATCTAACGGAGGAGTCTACTGCATCTATTATCTAACGGAGGAGTCTACTGCATCTATTATCTAACGGAGGAGTCTACTGCATCTATTATCTAACGGAGGAGTCTACTGCATCTATTATCTAACGGAGGAGTCTACTGCATCTATTATCTAACGGAGGAGTCTACTGCATCTATTATCTAATGGAGGAGTCTACTGTATCTATTATCTAACGGAGGAGTCTACTGTATCTATTATCTAACGGAGGAGTCTACTGCATCTATTATCTAATGGAGGAGTCTACTGCATCTATTATCTAATGGAGTCTACTGTATCTATTATCTAATGGAGGAGTCTACTGCATCTATTATCTAACGGAGTCTACTGCATCTATTATCTAACGGAGGAGTCTACTGTATCTATTATCTAACGGAGGAGTCTACTGTATCTATTATCTAACGGAGGAGTCTACTGTATCTATTATCTAACGGAGGAGTCTACTGCATCTATTATCTAATGGAGGAGTCTACTGCATCTATTATCTAACGGAGGAGTCTACTGTATCTATTATCTAACGGAGGAGTCTACTGTATCTATTATCTAATGGAGTCTACTGTATCTATTATCTAACGGAGTCTACTGCATCTATTATCTAACGGAGTCTACTGCATCTATTATCTAACGGAGGAGTCTACTGCATCTATTATCTAACGGAGGAGTCTACTGCATCTATTATCTAACGGAGTCTACTGCATCTATTATCTAACGGAGGAGTCTACTTTATCTATTATCTAACGGAGGAGTCTACTTTATCTATTATCTAATGGAGTCTACTGCATCTATTATCTAACGGAGTCTACTGCATCTATTATCTAACGGAGGAGTCTACTGCATCTATTATCTAACAGAGCCTACTGCATCTATTATCTAATGGAGTCTACTGTATCTATTATCTAATGGAGTCTACTGTATCTATTATCTAATGGAGTCTACTGTATCTGTTATCTAATGGAGTCTACTGCATCTATTATCTAACGGAGGAGTCTACTGCATCTATTATCTAATGGAGTCTACTGTATCTATTATCTAACGGAGGAGTCTACTGTATCTATTATCTAACAGAGTCTACTGTATCTATTATCTAATGGAGTCTACTGTATCTATTATCTAACGGAGGAGTCTACTGTATCTATTATCTAATGGAGTCTACTGCATCTATTATCTAATGGAGTCTACTGCATCTATTATCTAACGGAGGAGTCTACTGCATCTATTATCTAACGGAGGAGTCTACTGTATCTATTATCTAACGGAGGAGTCTACTGCATCTATTATCTAATGGAGGAGTCTACTGTATCTATTATCTAATGGAGGAGTCTACTGTATCTATTATCTAACAGAGTCTACTGTATCTATTATCTAATGGAGTCTACTGTATCTATTATCTAACGGAGGAGTCTACTGTATCTATTATCTAATGGAGTCTACTGCATCTATTATCTAATGGAGTCTACTGCATCTATTATCTAACGGAGGAGTCTACTGCATCTATTATCTAACGGAGGAGTCTACTGTATCTATTATCTAACGGAGGAGTCTACTGCATCTATTATCTAATGGAGGAGTCTACTGTATCTATTATCTAATGGAGGAGTCTACTGTATCTATTATCTAACGGAGTCTACTGTATCTATTATCTAACGGAGTCTACTTTATCTATTATCTAACGGAGGAGTCTACTGCATCTATTATCTAACGGAGGAGTCTACTGCATCTATTATCTAACGGAGGAGTCTACTGCATCTATTATCTAACGGAGGAGTCTACTGCATCTATTATCTAACGGAGGAGTCTACTGCATCTATTATCTAACGGAGGAGTCTACTGCATCTATTATCTAATGGAGGAGTCTACTGTATCTATTATCTAACGGAGGAGTCTACTGTATCTATTATCTAACGGAGGAGTCTACTGCATCTATTATCTAATGGAGGAGTCTACTGCATCTATTATCTAATGGAGTCTACTGTATCTATTATCTAATGGAGGAGTCTACTGCATCTATTATCTAACGGAGTCTACTGCATCTATTATCTAACGGAGGAGTCTACTGTATCTATTATCTAACGGAGGAGTCTACTGTATCTATTATCTAACGGAGGAGTCTACTGTATCTATTATCTAACGGAGGAGTCTACTGCATCTATTATCTAATGGAGGAGTCTACTGCATCTATTATCTAACGGAGGAGTCTACTGTATCTATTATCTAACGGAGGAGTCTACTGTATCTATTATCTAATGGAGTCTACTGTATCTATTATCTAACGGAGTCTACTGCATCTATTATCTAACGGAGTCTACTGCATCTATTATCTAACGGAGGAGTCTACTGCATCTATTATCTAACGGAGGAGTCTACTGCATCTATTATCTAACGGAGTCTACTGCATCTATTATCTAACGGAGGAGTCTACTTTATCTATTATCTAACGGAGGAGTCTACTTTATCTATTATCTAATGGAGTCTACTGCATCTATTATCTAACGGAGTCTACTGCATCTATTATCTAACGGAGGAGTCTACTGTATCTATTATCTAATGGTGTCTACTGTATCTATTATCTAATGGAGTCTACTGTATCTATTATCTAACGGAGTCTACTGCATCTATTATCTAACGGAGTCTACTGCATCTATTATCTAACGGAGTCTACTGTATCTATTATCTAACGGAGGAGTCTACTGCATCTATTATCTAATGGAGGAGTCTACTGCATCTATTATCTAACGGAGTCTACTGCATCTATTATCTAACGGAGGAGTCTACTGCATCTATTATCTAACGGAGGAGTCTACTGTATCTATTATCTAAAGGAGTCTACTGTATCTATTATCTAAAGGAGTCTACTGTATCTATTATCTAATGGAGTCTACTGCATCTATTATCTAACGGAGTCTACTGTATCTATTATCTAACGGAGGAGTCTACTGCATCTATTATCTAATGGAGGAGTCTACTGCATCTATTATCTAACGGAGTCTACTGCATCTATTATCTAACGGAGTCTACTGCATCTATTATCTAATGGTGTCTACTGTATCTATTATCTAATGGAGTCTACTGTATCTATCTAATGGAGCCTAATGCATCTATTATCTAACGGAGGAGTCTACTGCATCTATTATCTAACGGAGGAGTCTACTGCATCTATTATCTAACGGAGGAGTCTACTGCATCTATTATCTAACGGAGGAGTCTACTGTATCTATTATCTAACGGAGGAGTCTACTGCATCTATTATCTAATGGAGGAGTCTACTGTATCTATTATCTAATGGAGGAGTCTACTGTATCTATTATCTAACGGAGTCTACTGTATCTATTATCTAACGGAGTCTACTGCATCTATTATCTAACGGAGTCTACTTTATCTATTATCTAACGGAGGAGTCTACTGCATCTATTATCTAACGGAGGAGTCTACTGCATCTATTATCTAACGGAGGAGTCTACTGCATCTATTATCTAACGGAGGAGTCTACTGCATCTATTATCTAATGGAGACTACTGTATCTATTATCTAATGGAGGAGTCTACTGTATCTATTATCTAACGGAGGAGTCTACTGCATCTATTATCTAATGGAGGAGTCTACTGTATCTATTATCTAACGGAGGAGTCTACTGCATCTATTATCTAACGGAGGAGTCTACTGTATCTATTATCTAACGGAGGAGTCTACTGTATCTATTATCTAACGGAGGAGTCTACTGTATCTATTATCTAACGGAGGAGTCTACTGTATCTATTATCTAATGGAGGAGTCTACTGCATCTATTATCTAATGGAGGAGTCTACTGCATCTATCTAACGGAGGAGTCTACTGTATCTATTATCTAACGGAGGAGTCTACTGTATCTATTATCTAATGGAGTCTACTGTATCTATTATCTAACGGAGTCTACTGTATCTATTATCTAACGGAGTCTACTGCATCTATTATCTAACGGAGGAGTCTACTGCATCTATTATCTAACGGAGGAGTCTACTGCATCTATTATCTAACGGAGGAGTCTACTGCATCTATTATCTAACGGAGTCTACTGCATCTATTATCTAACGGAGGAGTCTACTTTATCTATTATCTAACGGAGGAGTCTACTTTATCTATTATCTAATGGAGTCTACTGCATCTATTATCTAACGGAGTCTACTGCATCTATTATCTAACGGAGGAGTCTACTGTATCTATTATCTAATGGTGTCTACTGTATCTATTATCTAATGGAGTCTACTGTATCTATTATCTAATGGAGTCTACTGCATCTATTATCTAATGGAGCCTACTGCATCTATTATCTGACAGAGCCTACTGCATCTATTATCTAACAGAGCCTACTGCATCTATTATCTAATGGAGTCTACTGTATCTATTATCTAATGGAGTCTACGGCATCTATTATCTAACGGAGGAGTCTACTGCATCTATTATCTAACGGAGGAGTCTACTGCATCTATTATCTAATGGAGTCTACTGTATCTATTATCTAACGGAGGAGTCTACTGTATCTATTATCTAACAGAGTCTACTGTATCTATTATCTAATGGAGTCTACTGTATCTATTATCTAACGGAGGAGTCTACTGTATCTATTATCTAATGGAGTCTACTGCATCTATTATCTAATGGAGTCTACTGCATCTATTATCTAATGGAGTCTACTGCATCTATTATCTAACGGAGGAGTCTACTGCATCTATTATCTAACGGAGGAGTCTACTGTATCTATTATCTAACGGAGGAGTCTACTGCATCTATTATCTAACGGAGGAGTCTACTGTATCTATTATCTAATGGAGGAGTCTACTGTATCTATTATCTAACGGAGTCTACTGCATCTATTATCTAACGGAGTCTACTGCATCTATTATCTAACGGAGTCTACTTTATCTATTATCTAACGGAGGAGTCTACTGCATCTATTATCTAACGGAGGAGTCTACTGCATCTATTATCTAACGGAGGAGTCTACTGCATCTATTATCTAACGGAGGAGTCTACTGCATCTATTATCTAACGGAGGAGTCTACTGCATCTATTATCTAACGGAGGAGTCTACTGTATCTATTATCTAACGGAGGAGTCTACTGTATCTATTATCTAACGGAGGAGTCTACTGCATCTATTATCTAACGGAGGAGTCTACTGTATCTATTATCTAACGGAGGACTCTACTGCATCTATTATCTAACGGAGGACTCTACTGCATCTATTATCTAACGGAGTCTACTGCATCTATTATCTAACGGAGGAGTCTACTGTATCTATTATCTAACGGAGGAGTCTACTGTATCTATTATCTAACGGAGGAGTCTACTGTATCTATTATCTAACGGAGGAGTCTACTGCATCTATTATCTAACGGAGGAGTCTACTGCATCTATTATCTAACGGAGTCTACTGTATCTATTATCTAATGGAGTCTACTGCATCTATTATCTAATGGAGGAGTCTACTGCATCTATTATCTAACGGAGTCTACTGCATCTATTATCTAACGGAGGAGTCTACTGTATCTATTATCTAATGGAGGAGTCTACTGTATCTATTATCTAATGGAGGAGTCTACTGTATCTATTATCTAATGGAGGAGTCTACTGGCTGACGTACCATTGGCCTGGCTGACGTACCATTGGCCTGGCTGACGCACCATTGGCCTGGCTGACGTACCATTGGCCTGGCTGACGTACCATTGGCCTGGCTGACGTACCATTGGCCTGGCTGACGTACCATTGGCCTGGCTGACGTACCATTGGCCTGGCTGACGTACCATTGGCCTGGCTGACGTACCATTGGCCTGGCTGACGTACCATTGGCCTGGCTGACGCACCATTGGCCTGGCTGACGTACCATTGGCCTGGCTGACGCACCATTGGCCTGGCTGACGCACCATTGGCCTGGCTGACGCACCATTGGCCTGGCTGACGCACCATTGGCCTGGCTGACGTACCATTGGCCTGGCTGACGCACCATTGGCCTGGCTGACGCACCATTGGCCTGGCTGACGTACCATTGGCCTGGCTGACGTACCATTGGCCTGGCTGACGCACCATTGGCCTGGCTGACGCACCATTGGCCTGGCTGACGTACCATTGGCCTGGCTGACGCACCATTGGCCTGGCTGACGTACCATTGGCCTGGCTGACGTACCATTGGCCTGGCTGACGTACCACGCACCATTGGCCTGGCTGACGCACCATTGGCCTGGCTGACGTACCATTGGCCTGGCTGACGTACCATTGGCCTGGCTGACGTACCATTGGCCTGGCTGACGCACCATTGGCCTGGCTGACGCACCATTGGCCTGGCTGACGCACCATTGGCCTGGCTGACGCACCATTGGCCTGGCTGACGCACCATTGGCCTGGCTGACGTACCATTGGCCTGGCTGACGTACCATTGGCCTGGCTGACGCACCATTGGCCTGGCTGACGCATGAAGCCATGCCAGTGTGAATACATCCATCCAGCACGTGTTTCTAGTCTGGTTTCCTCGTTTCCAACTCTCCCTCTAAGCTCTGAGCTGGTCTTCTGTAAAGGGAACCTACTTAGTCTCACCATGAGTCTGGTAAGTCTGGTACTGACACAATGAGCCTGGTAGGTCTGGTACTGACACCATGAGCCTGGTAGGTCTGGTACTGACACCATGAGACTGGTAGGTCTGGTACTGACACAATGAGCCTGGTAGATCTAGTACTGACACCATGAGCCTGGTAGGTCTGGTACTGACACCATGAGCCTGGTAGGTCTGGTACTGACACAATGAGCCTGGTAGGTCTGGTACTGACACCATGAGCCTGGTAGGTCTGGTACTGACACCATGAGCCTGGTAGGTCTGGTACTGACACCATGAGCCTGGCAGGTCTGGTACTGACACCATGAGCCTGGCAGGTCTGGTACTGACACCATGAGCCTGGTAGGACTGGTACTGACACCATGAGTCTGGTAGGACTGGTACTGACACCATGAGCCTGGTAGGTCTGGTACTGACACCATGAGTCTGGTACTGACACCATGAGCCTGGTAGGACTGGTACTGACACCATGAGCCTGGTAGGTCTGGTACTGACACCATGAGCCTGGTAGGTCTGGCACTGACACCATGAGCCTGGTAGGTCTGGTACTGACACCATGAGCCTGGTACTGACACCATGAGCCTGGTAGGTCTGGTACTGACACCATGAGCCTGGTAGGTCTGGTACTGACACCATGAGCCTGGTACTGACACCATGAGCCTGGTACTGACACCATGAGCCTGGTAGGACTGGTACTGACACCATGAGCCTGGTAGGTCTGGTACTGACACCATGAGCCTGGTAGGTCTGGTACTGACACCATGAGCCTGGTACTGACACCATGAGCCTGGTAGGTCTGGTACTGACACCATGAGCCTGGTAGGTCTGGTACTGACACCATGAGCCTGGTAGGTCTGGTACTGACACCATGAGCCTGGTAGGTCTGGTACTGACACCATGAGCCTGGTACTGACACCATGAGCCTGGTACCGACACCATGAGCCTGGTAGGACTGGTACTGACACCATGAGTCTGGTAGGACTGGTACTGACACCATGAGTCTGGTAGGCCTGGTACTGACACCATGAGTCTGGTACTGACACCATGAGCCTGGTAGGTCTGGTACTGACACCATGAGCCTGGTAGGTCTGGTACTGACACCATGAGTCTGGTAGGTCTGGTACTGACACCATGAGCCTGGTAGGTCTGGTACTGACACCATGAGTCTGGTACTGACACCATGAGCCTGGTAGGACTGGTACTGACACCATGAGTCTGGTAGGTCTGGTACTGACACCATGAGTCTGGTACTGACACCATGAGCCTGGTAGGACTGGTACTGAAACCATGAGTCTGGTAGGTCTGGTACTGACACCATGAGTCTGGTAGGTCTGGCACTGACACCATGAGTCTGGTAGGTCTGGCAATGACACCATGAGTCTGGTAGGTCTGGTACTGACACCATGAGTCTGGTACTGACACCATGAACCTGGTAGGTCTGGCACTGACACCATGAGTCTGGTAGGTCTGGTACTGACACCATGAGTCTGGTAGGACTGGTACTGACACCATGAGTCTGGTAGGACTGGTACTGACACCATGAGTCTGGTAGGACTGGTACTGACTGACACAGGGAATGTTGATCACTCAGGTGCTTTAGATCAGACAGGATATAGGGCTTTTAGATCAGACAGGATATAGGGCTTTTTAAGATCAGACAGGATATAGGGCTTTTTAAGATCAGACAGGATATAGGGCTTTTAGATCAGACAGGATATAGGGCTTTTAGATCAGACAGGATATAGGGCTTTTAGATCAGACAGGATATAGGGCTTTTAGATCAGACAGGATATAGGGCTTTTTAAGATCAGACAGGATATAGGGCTTTTTAAGATCAGACAGGATATAGGGCTTTTAGATCAGACAGGATATAGGGCTTTTAGATCAGACAGGATATAGGGCTTTTAGATCACAGGATATAGGGCTTTTAGATCAGACAGGATATAGGGCTTTTAGATCAGACAGGATATAGGGCTTTTAGATCAGACAGGATATAGGGCTTTTAGATCAGACAGGATATAGGGCTTTTAGATCAGACAGGATATAGGGCTTTTAGATCAGACAGGATATAGGGCTTTTAGATCAGACAGGATATAGGGCTTTTAGATCAGACAGGATATAGGGCTATAATCACTGTACCATCTAAACCCCTGTGACATGTATTTTAATATAACCAGAAATGTTGTATTTTCAGCTGTTTGAAGCTGGTGTACAAAACCTAAAGTAAAAGATGCAAAACCTAAACTTAAGAACGGGAAGCATAGAAATAGTGCACATATCAACACTTCTTAGACTTTAAAATGAGAATGGCAGATCTATAACTCACATTTCTATGTAAATTTGGTCAGGACTCCAAAAAGTTCTTATTGGTGTCCTTTAGTAGTGGTTTCTTTGCAGCAATTCGACCATGAAGGCCTGATTCACGCAGTCTCCTCTGAACAGTTGATGTTGATGTGTCTGTCTGTTACTTGAACTCTGTGAAGCATTTATTTGGGCTGCAATTTCTGAGGCTGGTAACTCTAATGAATGTATCCTCTGCAGCAGAGGTAACTCTGGGTCTTCCTTTCCTGTCCTCATGAGAGCCAGTTTCATCATAGCACTTGATGGTTTTTGCGACTGCACTTGAAGAAACTTTCAAAGTTCTTGAAATGTTCCTGATTGACTGACCTTCATGTCTTAAAGTAATGATGGACTGTTGTTTCTCTTTGCTTATTTGAGCTGTTCTTGCCATAATATGGACTTGGTCTTTTACCAAATAGGGCTATCTTCTGTATATTACCCCCACCTTGTCACAACACAACTGATTGGCTCAAACGCATTAAGAAGGAAAGAAATTCCACAATTTAACTTCTAAGAAGGCACACCTGTTAATTAAAATGCATTCCCGGTGACTACCTCATGAAGCTGGTTGAGAGAAAACCAAGACTGTGCAAAGCTGTCATCAAGGCAAAGGGTGGCTACTTTGAAGAATCTCTAATAAAAAATATATTTTGGTTACTACATGATTCCATATGTGTTATTTCACAGTTTTGAAGTCTTCACTATTATTCTACAATGTAGAAAATAGTACAAATAAAGAAAATCCCTGGAATGAGTAGGTGTGTCCAAACTTTTGACTGGTACTGTATATAGGCCTGGTAAGGGGAACCTCCATCCTGGCATCACAAATTTTAGGGGCAGTCTAATCTCAGGGAACCTAATGTTAAAACTGTCACAAGACACTAGTCTGGATGAGGTAAAGCAGAGCACTTCCCCAATACGTGTCAGTTTGTCTCAGCAAACAATAAAGGCCTGCGCTCCAGCTCTCTCGCCTTCCAGAGTTCCTTTCAGAGTCTGGCATTGGGGTGGAGTGACTGTATTAAAGGGCAATTTATAGACAAGTAAAATAGAGGTGCGCAGCATTTCACAAATCCATGTCAATTTCCTTTCATTTCAATCCCTGGCCTCCCTAAATGTTAAAAGGTCTTTGCAGCTACCCTTATTGACCTGACCACAAATGACTAAATGACTTGGCTGTAAAGTTTTATGAACAATTGTGACACGAAATAAGTATCCCCTGGTTAACTCCTGGCAGAGGGAGGGAACCAAGTCATTGTGCTCTCTCCGTTATTGTTGAGATGAATTGAAACAAGCCAATGGTTTATGAAATGTAACCAACCAATCAAGCAGCACTGCAGCTGGATCCCCACACTCTGGGGCATTGTGAATGTACAGCAATTTGATAGTAGACTAAAATATAAAAACATTAATATGTTGATTCTTATTTAATATCTTATTTTAAATAATATTTTTCACAGCAGTGAAGTTCATTCCTCTCTGCAAAAGAAAAAACCACCCCGACCAGAACAAAAGCAGCAGATCTGAGACAGATTGTTTTGTGAGCGGTGCGCCTGTTTGTCTTCATGCCCAGGACTCTGTGTGTGTGTGTGTGTGTGTGTGTGTGTGTGTGTGTGTGTGTGTGTGTGTGTGTGTGTGTGTGTGTGTGTGTGTGCGTGCGTGCGTGCGTGCGTGCGTGCGTGCGTGCGTGCGTGCGTGCGTGCGTGCGTGCGTGCGTGCGTGCGTGCGTGCGTGCGTGCGTGCGTGCGTGCGTGCGTGCGTGCGTGCGTGCGTGCGTGCGTGCGTGCGTGCGTGCGTGCGTGTTGCTGCCGAGGCTGTGGCCCTCTCCTCCCTCATTGCTCATCAAGCAGGACAATTACGGCCGCGAGAAAAACAGGCCATTCCTAACAAAAGGTCAACCTCCGACGGGACTTCTCATTTAACTCCTCCCTCCCTCCCTTCCTCCGCAGAGCAGAACTCTTGATTCCCTCGGTAGACCTGGGGTCAAGACACCGAACCCACTACAGCCTATTGCAGCACTTGTGGGCTTTTGCACAAAGCAGCCAAGCCCTTAGCTCTTAGGGAGCTCAACTAACAGCAGAGGGTTTGATTCAGAGCAAAAAGAGGACATGATGTGAGGCTGAAGCTTGGGAGCCTTCAGAAATAAGCCTGGCTCTGAATGCAACATGCCTGGGACCAGATTGGTGATTCAGTGAAGCCTTTTTTTACACCGTTTCAGTGTGTGTGTGTGTCTATGTGTGTCTATGTGTGTGTGTGTGTGTGTGTGTGTGTGTGTGTGTGTGTGTGTGTGTGTGTGTATATACAGTGCATTTGGAAAGTTTCCTGACCTCTTGACTTTTTCCACATTTTGTTACGTTACAGACTTATTCAAAAATTGATTAAATAAATAAAAAATCCTCATCAATCTACACACGATACCCCATATTGACAAAGCAAAAACAGGCTTTTAGATATTATTGCAAATGTAGATTTAACAAAAAACGAAATACCTTATTTACGTAAGTATTCAGACTCTTCGCTATGAGACTCGAAAATTGAGCTCAGGTGCATCCTGTTTCCATTGATCATCCTTGAGATGTTTCTACAACTTGATTGGAGTCCACCTGTGGTAAATTCAATTGATTGGACATGATTTGGAAAGGCACACACCTGTCTATATAAGGTCCCACAGTTGACAGTGCCAGTCAGAGTAAAAACCAAGCCATGAGGTCAAAGGAATTGTCCGTAGAGCTCCGAGACAGGATTGTGTCGAGGCACAGATCTGGGGAAGGGTACCAAAAAATGTTGCAGTATTTTTTTATTTAACTAGGCAAGTCAGTTAAGAACAAATTCTTATTTACAATGATGGCCTACCCCGGTCAAACCTTAACCCGGACGACGCTGGGGCAATTGTGCGCTGCCCTATGGGACTCCCAATCACGTGTGATACAGCCTGGAATCAAACCAGGGTCTGTAGTGATGCCTCTAGCACTGAGATGCAGTGCCTTAGACTGCTGCGCCACTCGGGAGCCCACTCATGAGTATTGAAGGTCCCCTAAAACACAGTGGCCTCCATTATTCTTAAATGGAAGAAGTTGGGAACCACCAAGATTCTTCTTAGAGCTGGCTGCCCAACCAAACTGAGCAATCGGGGGAGAAGGGCCTTGGTCAGGGAGGTGACCAAGAACCCGATGGTCACTCTGACAGAGCTCCAGAATTCCTCTGTGGAGATGGGAGAACATTCCAGAAGGACAACCATCTCTCCAGCACTCTACCAATCAGGTCTTTATGGTAGAGTGGCCAGATGGAAGCCACTTGTCAGGAAAAAGGCACATGACAGCCTGCTTGGAGTTTGCTAAAAGGCACCTAAAGTGGCTTCGAGACAAGTCTCTGAATGTCCTTGAGTGGCCCAGCCAGAGGCCGGACTTGAACCCGATCGAACATCTCTGGAGAGACCTGAAAATAGCTGTGCAGCGACGCTCCCCATCCAACCTGACAGAGCTTGAGAGGATCTGCAGAGAAGAATGGGAGAAACTCTCCAAATACAGGTGTGCCAAGCTTGTAGCGTCATACCCAAGAAGACTCCAGGCTGTAATCACTGCAAAGGTGCTTCAACAAAGTACTGAGTACTAATATAATTGTGATATTTCAGTTTTTTCTTTTTAATACATTTTCAAAAATGTCTACAAACCTGTTTTTGCTTGGTCATTATGGGGTATTTTGTGTAGATTGATGAGGGGGGAAACTATTTAATCAATTTAAGAATAAGGCTTTAACGTAACAAAATGTGGAAAAAGTCAGGGGGTCGGAATACTTTCCGTGTGTGTGTGTGTGTGTGTGTGTGTGTGTGTGTGTGTGTGTGTCAGCACGCTTTCCGCAAAACAATAACCAACCAAGGAATGCTGTTTATTTCCCAATATCAATTAAACAATTGGAAATTACTATGACGCCCTAATTATGACACTTCACACAGCTAAAAACAACACAAGAGTGGCCAAAAAAATCACTCATTAAGTTCTTTGAACCTGCAATAAAATAAACCATTGTAATAAATAGTTCCCTAGATGATTTAAAGCTTTTGATAATTCAGATATTTCAGTATTGAACAAAGTTAATCATATATAGGTTAAATGGTGTAGCAATGATTGATGTAATTGATTGATTAAAATCTTCTGGAAGTATTAGTTCAATAACATTCATTACATAGATATCATTGGCATCGGGGAGCAAAGCTTACTGATATTAAAATGGCATGGCCACCCAAGTCGCATACGGTCTAGTATGTGATGTTATATCGCAGCTAAGAAAATAAAAACCCTGCTTGTAAAAGTACTATGAAAATATACAGTACATTTCTGTCATATTTTTTATTATAAGTTCAATCGATCATCCGACTTCATCCTCATCAGGATTCAGACTATTGGAATTGATTATTGGCTTTCGGTAGCTGAGGTACCCCTCAACTCCGCCTCGATATAAGAAAAGGGAGTTAAGGGTTCCTCTCAGCCAGGCTTTAAGATACCTACCCCACGCAAAATGGAACACCGTGTTGTCTGCATCGACTCCATCCCTCCCTGCCCCAAAATTCTAAATACATCGAAGAGATACATTGTGAAACATTTGGATCAAATTCAAAGTGTATTTAAACCCGAAACGACCTAGACATAGGCTTTGCACCTAGACACAATTAGGCGATCCAGTCCGTAAAGCTACAGTAGCCCGGTAAATGACCATCGTCTTATAGGCTACACAGGGACCGTACAGTAGTCAACCAAAGCCGTACATTAGCCTATCTGTGTCAAAATGCACAATTCAGCATTCTCCAGTCGTGAAACTACATGGACACCTCTGAAAAAAATGGGCTCCTTGCGTAGACTACCGATGAGAATTCTCATCTGCAGTTAACGTGGGCTTCACGATCCGGGACTCAACCAAATAAATCATTGGACTCAAACCGGAGCCCGAGCCCTGTACGCAATTTCTGCTGCATGATGCTCGCGTGCAGCTGTTTTGCAACATCATGCATATTTACCAAATAAATAACCTTACCATTCTGAAGACACATCCAACGTATACACGTCGATATTTCGAATGAATCGCCCCAAGACTAGAAAATGATTCCGTTCCGGTAGAGTTCTTATTTCTTCCGTTAGAACTGTAGATCAAAACAGCTCTCTCCTCATCACTGCTGGACTCGCGGAACACAAATGTATCGCCATCACAAACCGAAGGGGATCAATGGGGAAAGCAGTTTATGTATAATTAAAAAATAATAATAATAACTACATAACCCGCTGGCCTATTTGTGGTCAGAAAAAAACACAAGAAATGAACATCTGAATCGGAGAGCAGGACTAAGTCCCTAAACACACTCACACACGTTGAGTCACACAGTGCACGGAGCGTCGGGAAGCCTGAACCAGCAGCGAAAGCCGAGGAATGGCAACCAAGCAAAGAACTCACGATTTAGAAAATTGGTTCGTACCATGGAGGAGAAAAGGGGTGTGCGTGGAGTGGTCGCCCCCTTTGGTACCAATCTACACCTCTCCATATAATATTTTCTGACCGTTCTTATTATCCGTATCCAAAAAGAGATGTAACGCAGATGGAGGTAACATTTGGTAGAGTACATATATTACGCTTTAAACTAGTAGCCTAGTGATTGTAGCCTACTATAACCGTGGAATAGAGGTGGCTATCGAAGCTAACCAACCATTAGAGAAAGCAGAACTTCTGACTCGGTTTTCATTATAAATTCGATAGCCAACATCGATAGACATTCATTTTCTAATAAAACATTGTTTGATAATAACGCAACATATAATATTAACATGTATTATTTACAGGTTTATATTCTATAATGGGGAAATAACTCCACAGAGTTTGGGAAGATTGATTTTATACTAAAATATAAATAGATTTAACGTTTTGGTACCATTTTTCATGAGCTGAAATAAAACATCCCAGAAATGTTCCATACGAAACAAAAAGATTATTTCTCTCAAATGTTGTGCACAAATATGTTTACATTTCTGTTAGTGAGCATTTCTCCTTTGCTAAGATAATCAATTTACCTGACAGGTGTGGCATACCAAGAAGCTGATTAAACTGCATGATCATTACACAGGTGCACCTTGTGCTGGGGGCAATAAAAGGCCACTCTAAATTGTGCAATTTTGTCACACAACACAATGCCACAGATGTCTCAAGTTTTATAGGGAGTGTGTAATTGGCATGCTGACTGCAGGAATGTCCACCAGAGCTGTTGCCAGATAATTGAATGTTCATTTCTCTACTATAAGCCGCCTCCAACATAGTTTTTAGAGAATTTGGCAGTACGTCCAACTGGCCTCACAACCGCAGACCACGTGTATGGCGTTGTGTGGGCGAGCGGTTTGTTGATGTCAACCTTGTTGACAGAGTGTCCCATAGTAGTAGTGGGGTTATGGTATGGGCAGGCATAAGCTACGGACAACAAACACAATTGTATTTTATCGATGACAATTTGAATGCACAGAGATACCGTGACGAGATATTGGAGGCCCATTATCATGCCATTCATCCGCCGCCAACACCTCATGTTTCTGCATGATAATGCACAGCCCCGTGTCATAAAGATCTGTACACAATTCCTGAAAGCTGAACCTTTCCCAGTTCTTCCATGGCCTGCATACTCACCAGGCATGTCACCCATTGAGCATGTTTGGGATGCTCTGGATCGACATGTACGACAGCGTGTTCCAATATCCAGCAACTTCGCACAGTCATTGAAGAGGAGTGGGACAACATTCCACAGACTTCAATCAACAGCCTGATCAACTCTATGTGAAGGAGATGTGTCGGGCTGCATGAGGCAAACGGTGGTCACACCAGATACTGACTGGTTTTCTGATTCACTCCACTATCTTTTTTGTAAAGATATCTGTGACCAACAGATGCATATCTGTATTCCCAAGTGAAATATATAGATTAGGGTCTAATTAATTTATTTCAATTGACTGATTTCCCTACATGAAATGTAACTCAGTAATATCTTTGAAATTGTTGCATGTTGTTTCGATTATATTTTTATGTTTAGTTTAGTTATTGTGCCCCTAGCACATGGAATGACCAGCAAGCCACTTTGAGGCTTGACTCTGGTCTGGAAGGCTCAGCACGGGGCTTTGATGAGGAAGTGAAGGAGAACTGCACATGTTTTGATTGATGTCTACTTTTGTCTGTCGCTTTTTAAATTTGATTTGTTGGTACTGTGTCATTCTGCATTTATTGTTGGGGTATTAAGACTGATTCTGTTGATGTTTCCAGGGGGGCACCCTTGTAAATGAGACCCTGGTTAAATAAAAGTTAAATAAAAAAATGAATGGAGAATCAATTCAATGTATAATTATCACAATTCTAGCTGTGGGGGGGAAAAAAAGGGGTCCTGTCTATGAATAGGTGTGTGTGAAGTTCAAATATGAGTTGTTTTCATACGAACAAACCCAACATGTGACCAGAAGTTACCCCCAACCACAGGTCCAAATCCTCTGACACCAGACTGGTACCAGAGATTAGTAGGCTACAAAGGAACAGAACCATTGTTTTGTTCAACCTGACACTACTTTTGTACAAATGTTTAAATGACTCCCGTCCCTAAATCCTTGAGCCCCCCCCCCCCGAACCCAATGCCATTGGTTCCTGGTTCAAAAGAATGGTCCCTAAAAGTATGTATGGTGGCCCTGGGAACCACAGAGGCCAGGGAGAAGGAGAGGAGAGAGGGAGAAGAGGAGGTATGTGTGGGCTTTAATTCACTGCTTTATCCCCTTAAAGCTAATCTGGGCCTGGCTTAGGGTCTTACTGCTCACCAACTCACAGCCTGTCAATGGATGAGTAAAAAGTTAAATATGCTTTTAGATGTAAAGAGGCAGGACTGAGGCTAGACCTCGGCAGCCTGGGATTGTGGATTGTGGTTGTGTCATTGTGGGGTTCCGAGACGAAACCCTCCGGTGATATAGACAACAGGAGGAAAGGGGCCCAGCTGAGGTGTCCATCCCAAATGGTACCCTATTCCCCTTTATAGTGCACTACGTTTTGACCAGGGCTCATAGGGGCAATAAAGGAAATAGAATGCCGTTTGGCACGCAGCCCGAGTCTCATTATAAAAGAGTCCCATGGGTCGACGATGCTGTCCGCAGGTGGTTGGTTGGTTAGGCCTTGTCCGTTTGATTTGACACAGTCACAGATACGTTCCTAATAAATACAGGTCGTACCAAAAACCAATGTTGAATTTTTATTTTTTTTTAAGTGTGAAAAAATATGTGAAATATATAAGTATTTCTGTCACTGCACTACTCTCGTAGACCATGAAATGCATTACCTCCATTTTGAAAGAGTACAATTGGTTCCATCGTGTATGTTTTAAAGAGAATGTAGAAGTATTGAGAGGACATAGAGAGTATTCACATACCTTGACATTTTCCAAAATCTTTTTTTGTGTAACAGCCTAAATTTAAAATAGATTAAATTGAGATGTTTTGTGACTGGCCTACATACAATACCCCAACATGTCAAAGTGGAATTATGTTTTTTTTTTAAATGTCTACAAATTAATGAAAAATTTAAAGCTGAAATGTATTGAGTCAATAAGTATTCAACCCCGTTGTTATGTCAAGACTAAATAAGTTCAGGAGTAAACATGTGCTTAACAAGTCACATAATAAGTTGCATGTACTCACTCTGTGTGCAATAATAGTGTTTAACATGATTTTTGAATGACTACCTCATCTCTGTACCCCCACACATACAATTATCTGTAAGGTCCCTCAGTTGAGCAGTGAATTTCAAACACAGATTTAACCACAAATACCAGGGAGGTTTTTGACTGAATTGCAAAGAAGGGTACCTGTTGGTAGATAGGTAAAAAAAAAAAAAAAAAGCAGACATTGAATATTCCTTTGAGCATGGTGAAGTTATTAATTACACTTTGGATGGTGTATCAATACACCCAGTCACTACAAAGAAACAGGCGTCCTTCCTAACTCAGTTGCCGGAGAGGAAGGAAACCACTCAGGGATTTCACCATGAGGCCAATGGTCACTTTAAAACAGTTACAGAGTTTAATGGCTGTGATAGGAGAAAACTGAGGATGGATCAACAACATTGTAGTTACTCCACAATACTATCCTAAATGAAAGAGTGAAAAGAAGGAAGCCTGTACAGAATACAAATATTCCAAAACATGCATCCTGTTTGCAGCAAGGCACTAAAGTAATACTGCAATAAATGTGGTAAATAAATTAACGTTATATCCTGAATACAAAGCATTATGTTTGGGGCAAATCCAACATCACACCGAGTACCACTCTTCATATTTTCAAGCATGGTGGTGGCTGCATCGTGTTATGGTTTTGCTTGTCATCTGCAAGAACTAGGGAGTTTTTTAGGATGATAATAAACAGAATGGAGCTAAGCACAGGCAACATACTAGAGGAAAACCTGGTTCAGTCTGCTTTCACTAGACACTGGGAGACAAATTCACCATTCAGCAGGACAATAACCTAAATCACAAGGCCAAATATACACTGGAGGAGCTTACCAAGATGACACTGAATGTTCTTGAGTGGCCTGGTTACAGTTTTGACTTAAATCAGCTTTAAAATCTAAGGCAAGACTAGAAAATGGCTATCTAGCAGTGTTCAACAACCAACTTGACAGAGCTTAAAGAATTCTTTAAAGAATAATGTGCAAATATTGTACAGTCCAGGTGTGTAAAGCTCTTAGAGACCCAGAATGACTCACAGCTGTAATCGCTGGCAGAGTGATGCTAAACATGCATTGACACAGGGGTGTGAATACATACGTAAATTAGATATTTCTTAAATTTGCCAACACTTCTAAAAACACTTTGTCATTATGATGGTATTGTGTGTAGATGGGTGTGAAATAAAAATATATTTAATACATTTTAAATTCAGGCTGTAACAACAACAAAATAAGTCAAGGGGTTTGAATACTTTCTGAAGGCTCTGTAGGTAGGTAGTCTGACTGCAACATTTCTGAATATGTGTCCCAAATGGCACCCTATTCCCTATATAGTGCACCCTATCCCCTATATAGTGCACCATATTCCCTATATAGTGCACCCTATTCCCTACATAGTGCACCCTAGTCCCTACATAGTGCACCCTATTCCCTATATAGTGCACCCTATTCCCTAGATAGTGCACCATATTTAATTTGCATATAATTGACCACTATAGGGAATTAAATGAATACATGTTTTGTGGTTTGGTTACATGTCAGTGCATTATCAGGAAGTGTTTTGAGTGGGGTGAAGATGGAATATCACAAAGGGTTTATTATTTGGTGAAACGTTTAACTTCAAAGCATCCGTGGCCTGGCGATCATCAAGGGCTTTAGACTCTAGTCTCTAGGCTTCTTCAACAGCAGGGTTTTCAGCGTAGTGTGCAGGTTGGTGATAACAGGGCTACATTAACACCACAGACTGAGAGGTTGTAGGCACCTCTGTGCGGACAGAAATGTGGATAGAGTCAGTCCAATCTGAACAATACATGGAGTGTGAAGGTGAACTACACTCACTGACTATACCAAACCGTTGAACCCCCCCCCCCCCCCAACCCCAGACCATGAACCCACTACTCTGGTAATACCCACTGAGGTGGCCATCCTCATTGACTCAAATGGGAAATTCATCCAAGAGGATAAACTCATCCCCCACCAAAAGGTGTCCAGAATATGGTGCCCAAAAACACAGGATGCACACCACATCCTGTCCCAGCTTGACTTTGGCACACCAGGCCACATCATTATTCACACCGGCACCAACAACCTGTGAGAGGAACAGGAAAGAGTAGGCAGCCTGGTCAACAGAGTAGCAGAGAGAGGAGCAGGAGAGAGTAGGCAGCCTGGTCAACAGAGTAGCAGAGAGAGGAGCAGGAGAGAGTAGGCAGCCTGGTCAACAGAGTAGCAGAGAGAGGAGCAGGAGAGAGTAGGCAGCCTGGTCAACAGAGTAGCAGAGAGAGGAGCAGGAGAGAGTAGGCAGCCTGGTCAACAGAGTAGCAGAGAGAGGAGCAGGAGAGAGTAGGCAGCCTGGTCAACAGAGTAGCAGAGAGAGGAGCAGGAGAGAGTAGGCAGCCTGGTCAACAGAGTAGCAGAGAGAGGAGCAGGAGAGAGTAGGCAGCCTGGTCAACAGAGTAGCAGAGAGAGGAGCAGGAGAGAGTAGGCAGCCTGGTCAACAGAGTAGCAGAGAGAGGAGCAGGAGAGAGTAGACAGCCTGGTCAACAGAGTAGCAGAGAGAGGAGCAGGAGAGAGTAGGCAGCCTGGTCAACAGAGTAGCAGAGAGAGGAGCAGGAGAGAGTAGGCAGCCTGGTCAACAGAGTAGCAGAGAGAGGAGCAGGAGAGAGTAGGCAGCCTGGTCAACAGAGTAGCAGAGAGAGGAGCAGGAGAGAGTAGGCAGCCTGGTCAACAGAGTAGCAGAGAGAGGAGCAGGAGAGAGTAGGCAGCCTGGTCAACAGAGTAGCAGAGAGAGGAGCAGGAGAGAGTAGACAGCCTGGTCAACAGAGTAGCAGAGAGAGGAGCAGGAGAGAGTAGGCAGCCTGGTCAACAGAGTAGCAGAGAGGGCCTCTGAGCGGTTCCCCAACTCCCACATCACCATCTCCACTCTGCTGCACCGCAAAGACTTTCATCCCCGGACCATTCAGGAAATCAACGCTGACATCACCAGAGGGTGTGGCCTACTCACGAACGTGCACGTTGCTCACCACTCAACAATCACCCCAGAGCATCTGCACGACCACTCCCACCTGAGGAAGCAGACAGTAGGGATGTTTGCCAAGTCTCTAAAGGACGTGGCACTTGGTAGACAAACACCCCATGCCGCACTGGACAGAGGACCACCCAGAGACCCCTACCAGACCACTGCACCACCAAGGAGCCCCAGAGACCCCTACCAGACCACTGCACCACCAAGGAGCCCCAGAGACCCTTACCAGACCACTGCACCACCAAGGAGCCCCAGAGACCCTTACCAGACCACTGCACCACCAAGGAGCCCCTGGCCCTTTCAACACCACACCAGACCCAGCGCACTCCACAGGCCTCACCCACCACCAGAGCATCACCACTTCCATCGGCTTAGCCAGACTGGACCGGGCCCAGCCTAATACCCCACACCAGACCATCACCTCTACCAGACCAGAGAGGCAGCCCCCCAGCCCAGACCTGGCCCTCCTCCACTCCACAGGGCCCAACAGCAGGACCAGCGCAGCTACGCTGAGGTCGTCAGAGGACAGGAGGATTGAGTGAGATTAAACAGCTCCTCCAATACATCTGCACTAAACACACACGGACGCGCGCACACACACACACACACACACACACACACACACACATTGTACTAAAAGTTTACTTGTTCAATGAACAGGAAGAAGGGAAAAAGAAAAAGTTAACAGATATTTTCTGTTTCCTGTTTATCACTCTGAACAACTCAGTAGTCAGTAGTTACTGTATTTCTGTTTCCTTGTTTATCACTCTGAACAACTCAGTAGTCAGTAGTTACTGTATTTCTGTTTCCTTGTTTATCATTATGAACAACTCAGTAGTCAGTAGTTACTGTATTTATGTTATCCTGTTTATCACTCTGAACAGCTCAGTAGTTTGTAGTTACTGTATTTCTGTTTCCTTGTTTATCACTCTGAACAACTCAGTAGTTTGTAGTTACTGTATTTCTATTATCCTGTTTATCACTCTGAACAACTCAGTAGTTTGTAGTTACTGTATTTCTGTTTCCTGTTTATCAATCTGAACAGCTCAGTAGTTTGTAGTTACTGTATTTCTATTATCCTGTTTATCACTCTGAACAGCTCAGTAGTTTGTAGTTACTGTATTTCTATTATCCTGTTTATCACTCTGAACAGCTCAGTAGTTTGTAGTTACTGTATTTCTGATTCCTGTTTATCACTCTGAACAGCTCAGTAGTTTGTAGTTACTGTATTTCTGTTTCCTTGTTTATCACTCTGAACAGCTCAGAAGTTACTGTATTTCTGTTATCCTGTTTATCACTCTGAACAGCTCAGTAGTTTGTAGTTACTGTATTTCTGATTCCTGTTTATCACTCTGAACAGCTCAGTAGTTTGTAGTTACTGTATTTCTGATTCCTGTTTATCACTCTGAACAGCTCAGTAGTTTGTAGTTACTGTATTTCTGATTCCTGTTTATCACTCTGAACAGCTCAGTAGTTTGTAGTTACTGTATTTCTGTTTCCTTGTTTATCACTCTGAACAGCTCAGAAGTTACTGTATTTCTGTTATCCTGTTTATCACTCTGAACAGCTCAGTAGTTTGTAGTTACTGTATTTCTGATTCCTGTTTATCACTCTGAACAGCTCAGTAGTTTGTAGTTACTGTATTTCTGTTTCCTTGTTTATCACTCTGAACAGCTCAGAAGTTACTGTATTTCTGATTCCTGTTTATCACTCTGAACAGCTCAGTAGTTTGTAGTTACTGTATTTCTGATTCCTGTTTATCAATCTGAACAGCTCAGTAGTTTGTAGTTAATGTATTTCTGTTATCCTGGTTATCACTCTGAACAACTCAGTAGTCAGTAGTTACTGTATTTCTGTTTCCTTGTTTATCATTCTGAACAACTCAGTAGTTAGTTGTTACTGTATTTCTGACTGCTATTCTTTCTTTTTGCAACATGAAATCACTATCAGTTAGTATGTGGAACATTCAGGGCCTAAACTCTGAGTTTAGCACTGGAGTTCAACAACAATCTGAAAGATGTTGACATCATCATTCTGCAGGAGATATGGTGTAAGGCTGACATTGTCACTCACTGTCCCACAGGCTACAGAGAGGATATTGTGCCATCACAGAACCACAGCTCTGTCAATAGAGGCAGAGATTCTGGGGGGATTATTCATCTGGTACAAATCCCAACTACAAAATCGAATTGATCCCCTCAAAATTGGTAAATATCACATTTGGTTAAAACTGAAAAATATGTGTTCCTTTGCACAATAGACAGTGTATCCCCCCCTCAGAATCCCCATACTCCTCAGAGGAGATCTTCGCCACACAATTTATATCCCCCCCTCAGAATCCCCATACTCCTCAGAGGAGATCTTCCCCACACAATTTATATCCCCCCCTCAGAATCCCCATACTCCTCAGAGGAGATCTTCCCCACACAATTTATATCCCCCCCCTCAGAATCCCCATACTCCTCAGAGGAGATCTTCCCCACCCTTGAGGAAGAAACATGCCATTTCCAGGCTCAGGGAAATGTGCTCATCTGTGGGGACACAAACGCACGCACAGGAACACTACCTGAGGGGGGACGAGGGGACAGCTTTATTACAGGCCATACTGTTTCTAACGGTTTTCATCTCCCCATAGAAACAACAGTGACAGAACCGTCAACAAAAACGGAAGGGATCTTTTGCAGCTCTGTAGAAACCTGGGTCTGTACTTTGTCAATGGTAGGTTACGGGGGGACTCTTTGGGGAGATTCACCTACTGCTCACCTCTTGGTCACAGCACAGTACACTATATGATTACAGACACTGACCCTTTCTCTCTCAGCTCATTCACTGTCAAGCCACTAACACCTCTGTCTGATCACAGCCAAATTACGTTGTTCCTCAAAAGAAGACATTGAAACAACCACACATTCACAACCCAGTAAGCTGTACAACATCAGATATTCATACAGATGGTCCCAAAACAGCACAGAAGAATACCAGAAAGCAACCTGGAACCAAAATGTAAATACCTTTCTGGATACTACACCCACAGATGCACAAATGAAAGCGTCCTGTCGGGCTTTATCACCGCCTGGTACGGCAACGGCTCCGCCCACAACTGCAAGACTCTACAGAGGGTGGTGCGGTCTCCCCAACGCATCACCGGGGGCAACCTACCTGCCCTCCAGGACACCTACACCACCCGATGTCACAGGAAGGCCAAAAAGATCATCAAGAACATCAACCACCCGAGCCACTGCCTGTTCACCCCGCTATCATCCAGAAGGCGAGGTCAGTACAGGTGCATCAAAGCTGAGAACCGAGAGTCTGAAAAACAGCTTCTATCTCCAGGCCATCAGACTGTTAAACAGCCATCACTAGCACATTAGATGCTGCTGCCTATAGACTAGAAATCACTGGACACTTTTAAGGAACGGAACACTAGTCGCTTTAATAATGTTTACATATCTGGCATTACTCATCTCATATGTATATACTGTTTTTTACAAAATAGCCTCCAATACCCTACTCAATAAATTGGATGCAGTCTATCACAGTGCCATACGTTTTGTCACCAAAGTCCCGTATACTACCCACCACTGCAACCTGTACGCTCTCGTTGCCTGGCCCTCGCTTCATACTCGTCGCCAAACTCACTGGCTCCAGGTCATCTACAAGACCCTGCTAGGTAAAGTCCCCCCTTATCTCAGCTCGCTGGTCACCATAGCAGCACCCACCTGTAGCACACGCTCCAGCAGGTATATCTCTCTGGTCACCCCCAAAACCAATTCTTCCTTTGGCCGCCTCTCCTTACAGTTCTCTGCTGCCAATGACTGGAACGAACTACAAAAATCTCTGAAACTGGAAACACTTATCTCCCTCACTAGCTTTAAGCACCAGCTGTCAGAGCAGCTCACAGATCACTGCACCTGTACATAGGCCATCTATAATTTAGCCCAAACAACTACCTCTCCCCCTACTGTATTTATTTATTTTACTCCTTTGCACCCCATTATTTCTATCTCTACTTTGCACATTATTCCACTGCAAATCTACCATTCCAGTGTTTTACTTGCTATATTGTATTTACTTCACCACCATGGCCTTTTTTTTGCCTGTGAGGTAATCCCTTATCTCACCTCATTTGCTCACATTGTATATAGATTTATTTTTCTACTGTATTATTGATTGTATGTTTGTTTATTCCATGTGTAACTCTGTGTTGTTGTATGTGTTGAACTGCTTTGCTTTATCTCGGCCAGGTCGCAGTTGTAAATGAGAACTTGTTCTCAACTGGCCTACCTGGTTAAATAAAGGTGGAATAAATAAATAAAAATCTCAGTCCGTTCCGCTCTGACATGGCTCGTCCATATGTATATAGTCTTAATTCCATCCTTACTTAGATGTGTGTGTATTGGGTATATGTTGTGTAATTTGTTAGATATTACCTGTTAGATATTACTGCACTGTCAGAGTTAGAAACACAAGCATTTCGCGACACCTGCAATAACATCTGCTAATCACGTGTATGTGACCAATAAACTTTGATTTGAACCTGGGGAAGGTTTTTTGTAGTATTACCAAAGTTATTGAAAGTGGTGTAGGGGGTAAAACATATGACATAATTAAATCATTGTATACTGGCAATACGTGCAGCAACAAAATTGGCAAGAAAAGAACAGACTTCTTTAACCAGGGGCGAGGCCTTCGCCAGGGTTGCAATCTGAGCCCTGCACTCTTCGATATTTACATCAATGAGTTACTATTCTAGAAAAATTCTCAGCCCCTGGTGTTAGTCTCCACAATTCAAAGGTTAAATGCTGTCAAACATCCTACAGCAGAGCCTGAACCTGCTAAAGCAGCTCTGGCAGTAAACCCCCGAAAAGACAAAACAAATATGATTTTCCAGAGAAGATCAAGATCTCAGGGAATTAGACAAAATCTTTCAAAACAATATTTCACCCAATGGGACAAAAACCCCATTGAAACCCTGCATGCAGAGTTTTGCAATATTCTCCTACATGTCCAGAGGAAATCAACAAACAATACATGCAGGGCAGAATTAGGCTAATATCCACTAATAATAAAAACTAAAAAAGGGCAATTAAGTTTTGGAAACATCTCAAATATAGTGACCCCCTCTCATATCATTACCAAGCCCTGCAATGCCAAGAGCTGAGCAAAGAAAAGAGTCCCCTCATCCAGCTGGTCCTGGGGCTGAGTTCACTAACCTGTTCTACTAACACACTGAAGCCTCAGGACTAGAACATCCAATCAATCAGAATATACCAAATTACAACACAGTCAAAACAAAACTACATTGCTTATTGGTAAACACAAGCACATAGCAAAACTACATTACCTATTGGGAAACACAAACACAAAGCAATACTACATTACCTATTGGGAAACACAAACACAAAGCAATACCACATTACCTATTGGGAAACACAAGCACATAGCAAAACTACATTACCTATTGGGAAACACAAGCACATAGCAAAACTACATTACCTACTGGGAAACACAAGCACATAGCAAAACTACATTACCTACTGGGAAACACAAGCACATAGCAAAACTACATTACCTATTGGGAAACACAAGCACATAGCAAAACTACATTACCTATTGGGAAACACAAGCACATAGCAAAACTACATTACCTACTGGGAAACACAAGCACAAAGCAAAGGAAATGCTGGGCAACCACTGCACAGAACCTGAGACGGAGCTGCATTTCGTGACAAAATGTGAAAAATATAAAACAATTAGAGAGTGTCATTTCCCCAAATTGAACATTAAAAGACCCAAAAAGACCTCTCTGATGAGGATAGGCTACCCGTCCTGTTGGGGGAGGATGCAGAGAGCTGTGGGTTGGCAGCGCACTACATTGCTGCCTGCCATAAGTTGAGGGACAGTGTCTGACAGACCAATCAACCTGCACATGTCCTCTACTGTATGTTTATTGTTATTGTTGAATGTGTTGGTTATTTTGACCCTTGGTTATTGTTGTTACTGTTGTCCCGTTGACAATTTTGATTCTCATTTTTTTTTCATATTGTAAATATCCAAAATAAGCTTTGGCAATATGTACATTGTTACGTCATGCCAATAAAGCAAATTGAATTGAAAATTGAATTGATTTGGAGAGAGAGAGCGTGAGAGAGAGAGCGAGAGAGAGAGAGAGAGCGAGAGAGAGCGAGAGAGAGCGAGAGAGAGAGAGCGAGAGAGAGCGAGAGAGAGAGAGAGAGAGACAGACAGAGAGTGAGAGAGATAAAGAGAGAGAGAGAGAGAGAGAGAGAGAGAGAGAGAGAGAGAGAGAGAGAGAGAGAGACAGAGAGAGAGAGAGAGTGAGAGAGAGAGAGACAGAGAGAGACAGAGAGAGAGAGAGAGAGAGAGAGAGACAGAGAGAGAGAGAGAGAGACACAGAGAGAGAGACAGAGAGAGAGAGAGCGAGATAGAGAGAGAGAGAGACAGAGAGAGAGAGCGAGAGAGAGAGAGAGCGAGAGAGAGAGAGAGCGAGAGACAGAGAGAGAGAGAGAGACAGAGAGAAAGAGAGAGAGAGAGAGAGAGAGAGAGAGAGAGAGAGAGAGAGAGAGAGACAGAGAGAGAGAGAGAGAGAGCGAGAGAAAAAAACATAGAGACCCAGAAAACCTGAGTCTACGCCTTCACTATGGTGAATCACTAAAACAATACAGAAATACACTACGGAAAAAGAAGGAACAGCACGTCAGAAATCAGCTCAATGTAATTGAAGACTCCATAGACTCTAACCAATTCTGGGAAAATTGGAAAACACTAAACAAACAACAACACGAAGAATTATCTATCCAAAATGGAGATGTATGGGTAAACCACTTCTCCAATCTTTTTGGCTCTATAACAAAGAATAAAGAGCAAAAACATATACATGATCAAATACAAATCCTAGAATCAACTATTAAAGACTACCAGAACCCACTGGATTCTCCAATTACCTTGAATGAGTTACAGGACAAAATAAAAACCCTCCAACCCAAAAAGGCTTGTGGTGTTGATGGTATCCTTAATGAAATGATCAAATATACAGACAACAAATTCCAATTGGCTATACTAAAACTCTTTAACATCGTCCTTAGCTCTGGCATCTTCCCCAATATTTGGAACCAAGGACTGATCACCCCAATCCACAAAAGTGGAGACAAATTTGACCTCAATAACTACCGTGGAATATGCGTCAACAACAACCTTGGGAAAATCCTCTGCATTATCATTAACAGCAGACTCGTACATTTCCTCAATGAAAACAATGTACTGAGCAAATGTCAAATTGGCTTTTTACCAAATTACCGTACAACAGACCATGTATTCACCCTACACACCCTAATTGACAACCAAACAAACCAAAACAAAGGCAAAGTCTTCTCATGCTTTGTTGATTTCAAAAAAGCCTTCGACTCAATTTGGCATGAGGGTCTGCTATACAAATTGATGGAAAGTGGTGTTGGGGGTAAAACATACGACATTATAAAATCCATGTACACAAACAACAAGTGTGCGGTTAAAATTGGCAAAAAACACACACATTTCTTCACACAGGGTCGTGGGGTGAGACAGGGATGCAGCTTAAGCCCCACCCTCTTCAACATATATATCAACGAATTGGCGCGGGCACTAGAACAGTCTGCAGCACCCGGTCTCACCCTACTAGAATCCGAAGTCAAATGTCTACTGTTTGCTGATGATCTGGTGCTTCTGTCACCAACCAAGGAGGGCCTACAGCAGCACCTAGATCTTCTGCACAGATTCTGTCAGACCTGGGCCCTGACAGTAAATCTCAGTAAGACCAAAATAATGGTGTTCCAAAAAAGGTCCAGTCACCAGGACCACAAATTCCATCTAGACACCGTTGCCCTAGAGCACACAAAAAACTATACATACCTCGGCCTAAACATCAGCACCACAGGTAACTTCCACAAAGCTGTGAACGATCTGAGAGACAAGGCAAGAAGGGCCTTCTATGCCATCAAAAGGAACATAAATTTCAACATACCAATTAGGATCTGGCTAAAAATACTTGAATCAGTCATAGAGCCCATTGCCCTTTATGGTTGTGAGGTCTGGGGTCCGCTCACCAACCAAGAATTCACAAAATGGGACAAACACTAAATTGAGACTCTGCATGCAGAATTCTGCAAAAATATCCTCCGTGTACAACGTAGAACACCAAATAATGCATGCAGAGCAGAATTAGGCCGATACCCACTAATTATCAAAATCCAGAAAAGAGCCGTTAAATTCTACAACCACCTAAAAGGAAGCGATTCCCAAACCTTCCATAACAAAGCCATCACCTACAGAGAGATGAACCTGGAGAAGAGTCCCCTAAGCAAGCTGGTCCTAGGGCTCTGTTCACAAACACAAACACACCCCACAGAGCCCCAGGACAACAGCACAATTAGACCCAACCAAATCATGAGAAAACAAAAAGATAATTACTTGACACATTGGAAAGAATTAACAAAAAAACAGAGCAAACTAGAATGCTATTTGGCCCTAAACAGAGAGTACACAGTGGCAGAATACCTGACCACTGTGACTGACCCAAACTTAAGGAAAGCTTTGACTATGTACAGACTCAGTGAGCATAGCCTTGCTATTGAGAAAGGCCGCCGTAGGCAGACATGGCTCTCAAGAGAAGACAGGCTATGTGCACACTGCCCACAAAATGAGGTGGAAACTGAGCTGCACTTCCTAACCTCCTGCCCAATGTATGACCATATTAGAGAGACATATTTCCCTCAGATTACACAGATCCACAAAGAATTTGAAAACAAATCCAATTTTGATAAACTCCCATATCTACTGGGAGAAATTCCACAGTGTGCCATCACAGCAGCAAGATTTGTGACCTGTTGCCACAAGAAAAGGGCAACCAGTGAAGAACAAACATCATTGTAAATACAACCCATATTTATGCTTATTTATTTTAACTTGTGTGCTTTAACCATTTGTACATTGTTACAACACTGTATATATATAATATAACATTTGTAATGTCTTTATTGTTTTGAAACTTCTGTATGTGTAATGTTTACTGTTAATTTGTATTGTTTATTTCACTTTTGTATAATATCTACCTCACTTGCTTTGGCAATGTTAACACATGTTTCCCATGCCAATAAAGCCCCTTGAATTGAATTGAATTGAAATTGAGAGAAAGAGAGAGAGAGAGAGAGAGAGAGAGAGAGAGAGAGAGAGAGAGAGACAGACAGAGAGAGACAGAGAGAGAGAGACAGAGAGAGAGAGAGAGACAGAGAGAGAGACAGAGAGAGAGAGAGAGACAGAGAGAGAGACAGAGAGAGAGAGAGAGACAGAGAGACAGAGAGAGAGAGAGAGAGAGACAGAGAGAGAGAGAGAGAGAGACAGAGAGAGAGACAGAGAGAGAGAGAGAGACAGAGAGAGACAGAGAGAGAGAGAGAGACAGAGAGAGAGAGAGAGACAGAGAGAGAGAGAGAGACAGAGAGAGAGAGAGAGACAGAGAGAGAGAGAGAGAGAGAGAGAGAGAGAGAGAGAGAGAGACA